>NC_069501.1:217349129-217504129 GCF_027579735.1 Bombina bombina
GGCACAGCTTGAGGTAGTGTTGTGCTATTTGAGATGGCTCTGATCTGCTATATTTGGGCTAGATGTTGCCCAAACATTAGCCCTGAGATCACATGCCACCGCAAGTCCCGATCCCCTACATACTGTAAAGACAGCTTCCTGCAACCCCGGGCTAAACAGCTGCTGCTCTCAGCGCATGCGCATCTCTACATGCGGCTCACCTCTTGCCCGCGGGGGGAGCGCAAACGTCACATGCCGCTTTTGTAACCCCTTGATGGCTCGGAGGCATAAAAAATATTAACCACGTGTCCGATATAAGTAAAATCACTATTACAATTTTTCCGTGTGAAACATTTCCATGGTCCAGACTCAGAACAGCAAAATAAAAGAATGTATATTGATGCCAGAAATTAAAGAAACATTCAGGTCAAAATTTAAAAGGGACAGTCTAATCAAAATTAAACTTTAATGATTCAGATAGGGCATGCTATATTGAACAACTTTCCAATTTACTTTTATCATCAAATTTGCTTTGTTCTCTTCGTACTCTTTGTTGGAAGCTAAAACAAGGTAGGCTCAGATGATAATTCAGATGATCATTTCTAAAACCCTTGAAGGCTGCCTCTGATCTCAGTGCATTTTGACAGTTTTTCACAGACAGCGCAAGTTCATGCATGCCATATAGCTAACATTGTGCTCACTATCCTGCAGTTATTTATGAGTCTGTACTGATTGGCTAAAATGCATGTGTCAAAATCACTGAGATAAGGGTGCAGTCTGCAGAGGGTTAGATATAAGGTAATCACAAAGGTAAAAAAAGTGTATTAATATAACAGTGTTGGTTCTGCAAAATTAGGGAATGGTATTATCAAGAAGAAAAAGAAAAAAAAAAAGAAAAAACACCATGTGAGCACACACTTAAACACATAAGTAAATCTGATAAGTGGGACAAAAAATAAATAAAACTAAACCTTTAATATCATTCATAATGGGCTTTTTCAAAGGCACCTTTTAAAAAGCCTAGGCGAAACATGCGTTAGACAATTGCCTGTCTGTGAGGGATACTTTTTGACTTGGTGGACATGTTACAATGGGCCTAAGATATTGTGTGAATCTGTATTAATTTTGGAATTCTTGATTTTATGTTTTCATTTTACGATTACTATTGATACTTTATGTGTCCTTTTTCAGATACTCTGACAGTGCTACTTTGTTTTTAAATTATGTTCAATTAATGATATTAAACATTAAGTTTTATTTATTTTTTGGTCCAATTTAACAGATTTACTTATGTGTTTAAAGGGACAGTCAAGTCCAAAAAAAACTTTCATGATTTAAATAGGGCATGCAATTTTAAACAACTTCACAGTTTACTTTTATCACCAATTTTGCTTTGTTCTCTTGGTATTCTTAGTTGAAAGATAAACCTAGGAGGTTCATATGCTAATTTCTTAGACCTTGAAGACTGCCTCTAATCTGAATACATTTTGACCACTAGAGGGCACTAGTTCACATGTTTCATATAGATAACATTGAGCTCATGCACGTAAAGTGACCTAGGAGTGAGCACTGATTGGCTAAACCGCATGTCTGTCAAAAGAACTGAAATAAGGGGGCAGTCAGCAGAGGTTTAGATACAAGATAATTACAGAGGTAAAATGTGTATTATAACTGTGTTGGATATGCAAAACTGGGGAATGGGTAATAAAGGGATTATCTTTCTTTTTAAACAACAAAAATTCTGGAGTTGACTGTCCCTTTAAGTGTGTTCTCACATAGTGGTTTATCTTTTTTCTTGGCAATACTAATCCATGACCACTAGGGCACCTCACATTCTTCTGAGAGATATGAGTGTATGGGTTATTTTTGGATTATGATATAAATGCAATAGTTCTATACCTTCCTTTTTTACTTAAACTGGGGAATGGGCAATAAAGGGATTATCTATCTTTATAAACTATAAACGTTTTCAAGTAGACTGTCCCTTTAAATGCACATAGATGAATTACATCTTTGAATAGAAACACATTAGCAATATACATGTATTGGCAAAAATGCTTCTAGTAAAAGTTATCACTGTTTTAGTGTCAATATTTTTCTCTGCACGTGTGAAGCACATCTAGATAGTCTCAGAGCATCAGCATTTTAAGTATTGCAGTTGCTCAGAGCGCCAGTGGGGCTTGTATCATGTCTGCAATTAACAAATTGAGTCATTACCAGATGATACAAGCACCTTATGCTCTCTGAGCAAGTGTTGGGTCTAAAATGCTGGTGCACGGTGCATAATTAAATACACTTTTGTAACAGCTATAGCTTTTATTAGAAGCATTTTGCTAATACATGTATATTACAACATTGCTTATATTCAAAACTGAAATGCAGCCATGTGGATTACAATTTTCTCTCTCTCTCTCTCTCTCTCTCTCTCTCTCTCTCTCTTTTGAGCTTTAATTAGAATACTTGGGGCTACACACTTGTCACTCTAAACTACATTAAATGTACCACTTTTTATATTTGGGACACCTTTTTATGGTTGTAATATAAATGCTATGAACATGCAGATATAGAATTACTACACACGTGTGCTACTATAAGACATTAGAAACATTTTGAAATATATTTTTACTTGAAAAGAAAAAAACAAAAACACAATATGGATGTAAGCCACACGCATATACACTCATCTATAGCGGACACTTGGGCGTATGTATAAGTGTAGGTCGAGAGAGCAAGGATTTTAGCCATGATTGCAGCAGGTTGCTGAAGCAGTGAAACGTATATTTGAAAAAAAGTCTTTAAATAAAATATGGCCATACTGTAGTGCTTTCAAATTCAACAGTTTAGGTTCCCTAGACTTCAAATGTTTCATTATTGAAAGAGGAACACTATTTTATCCCCTTAAGGACCAGCAACGTACCCTGTATGTCGCTGGCCTTTTTTTGGCACGTGATTGTTTTATAGCGTGGTCTTGCCACCAGTGTTGAGACTGCTCTATTCCACAAAGCCTGCTGGAGGGAGGGCATTAATAGCGTGTTCTTGCTAGACTTGTGCTATTATGTCCTGAAAAAAACCTTTAACGACCAGTGACATACAGGGTACATTGTGGTCATTAAGGGGTTAATATACATTACATTTTACTGCCTTTTATATCTGAAAATTGCGCTTGTTACACCTTCTCCCAGGGAGGTTTTTACTGGTCTGTGATTTCCTCTCCTTCTGCCTCACCTTGTTTCTCTAGTCTTCAAAGGACATGAAACCCCAAAAATGATTTCATTATTTAGACAGAGCATACAATTAAAAACAAATAATATAAAATCCAAAATTCTATTATCAAATATGCTTCATTCTCTTAGTATCCTTTGATGAAGCAATAGCAATCCATTACTGGGAACTAGCTGAGCACATCTGGTGAGCCAATGAGAAGAGACATATGTGAAGCCACAAATCTGAAGCTAGCTCCCAATAAGAGCATTGCTGCTGCTACTGAGCCCATGTAGGAATGATTTTCAACAAAGGATACAAAAAGAATGAAGCAAATTAGAAGTAAATTGGAAAGATTTTTAACATTGCATGCTCTTCATATCTGAATCACAAAAGTTTAATTTTCACTTTGCTGTACACTTTCAGGCAGAATATCACGTTTGTATTAATATTCATGATAGGAAAACAACATTCTCTGCAATAGAAGTGGGCATACATAAATATATATTTTTATTTAAATATTACATTGAAATCAGAAAGTCATATGTATGTTTGTATAATATACCTGTTCAATAAAGTGTACTGTTTTCTCCATTAATGCGTTCACTTTGATCCATTTTAACTGTTGAAGTGTATTAAACTGTATTAAACTGTTTAAACTGTTTACAGATATATCCTTTACCTTGTTTTTGACATTTGACATGGAAGATATACTGAAAATGTCAATCCTTAAAAGTACCAGTAATAGAAAAGCTATGTAAAGAAGAATGTTTAGAAAAAAAAAATCACACTAACAGGCGAGTTGGACAAAGAGGCACTAAAATGTTTATTTTCCATTGCTCTAAGTACTAGTCTCATTGTGTATAAGGAGATAAGATAAGATTTTGTGTAAAAATAGAAAGATAAGCTTAATAAAGGTCTGTTTTCCCTGCAAGCTCAGCACATTTCATTGAGTTGTGGTTTCAATTCAAAAATAGCCATTGCATATGTAGAAATATACATAACGCATCAATTTCCCATTTTAACCCTGCAGCTGGGTCATTGTAAACAAATTAAGGGGAACCAATTTTACAGTACACTGTCCTTTTAAGGGAAGAAAAGAGGGCAAACTACCACTGCACATTTGCAAACACATTTGGTTTGGGGAAAAAGAAAAAAACTAATTTGCCAAAATAAAGCTGCAATGTTTCCCTCAGGAATGAAGGTACATTATTATTCAACTTATGATTTGTGTTAAAGAGCGATGAAAGAAACCAACAGTATTATGGGGACATTTTTTTTCCTCACTCAACAAAGACCTCAATGTTACAAAAACAGTAAATGCAGCTATCTCCGATTTAGACCTAAATCACACTACAGTTGTTAAAGGGACAGTAAAGTCATAATTAGACATTAATGCTTTAGAAAGAGCATATCATTGTAAACAACTTTTCAATTTAATTCAATTATTTCATTTGCTTCCTTCTCTTGTTATCCTTTTGCTGAAAGGCTTATCTAAGAAAGCTCAGGAGCAGCAAAGAACTTAGGTTCTAGCTGTTGATTGGTGGCGGCTGCATATACAGTATGTATATATATATATATATATATATATATATATATATATATATATATATACACACACATACATATATACATATATACATATCGATTGTCATTGGCTCACCCATGTGTTTAGTCAGAAACCATTAGTGCATTGTGGCTCCAACAAATGATACCAAGAGAATGAAGCACATTTGATATTAGAAGTTGACTGGAAAATTGTTTTAAAAAAAAAAATGTATACCTTCATTATTGCTCATTTTATTCTGAGAAAGTTACAGTCTGACAACCATAATTTTGAAGGTATTATTTACATTTAAAAACTAAATTAAATGGCAGATTATGACAATTAAAAATAAAAGCTGATTTAATGTCAGTGATAAGATTGTGTATTAAAAGTACATTTATATGGAACTATAGATAATACTTATGTAATGAAAAAATTGGTAAGCGCAATTCTAAAAAGATAACTACATCTAGATTATGAGTACACTCCTGGGATAATAACAGACATTAAACAAAGTACTTTAACACACAAATGATTGGCTGTTGATTGATTTGCCGATTCACACCCCCTTAGGGCAGTGTTGAGATCAGTGCAGCAAAGAGATTGTAAAAAGTTAAGATAAAAGATTATATATTTTAAAAAAACTGATACACATTGACTTTTTCTGGCAAAAAGGTACATTTGAGATATGATGTCTTGTTTTAGTGTTTTATAGCCCTTTTAACAGCTTCATATATACCAACTGCTTGCTGCACACTTTAATCAGATGTCCTATCTTAAAACTCAGCCAGTGACCGCTGGCAATATACATCTTCATACAGGAGAGCAGCTAAGAACTGATAGGCCAGGGGCAAAACTAAAGACAGGAAACCTCGCCCCTTTTCAAATGTATAACATATACACCCATGTTTAATAGGGGTGTAACAATCTTAGGCACAATGGCCAATAACATTTTATTTCTGCCACTGAAATAAGTAAATAAATAAAATACATAAAAAAAAATAATGAAAACATTTTTATATATAAAGCCACAGACGTGAAAGTTTTCTCTTGCTATGGTAATTACCAGGATTCATTGCTTATAGGCAAACAAAACTATTTTTTTTTTCAATTTTAATAATAAAATATAATAAAGAAACAATTAAACATAACATCAAAAATAGTGTATATACAATAATAATATTTTAAAGGTGATTAAGATGTAATTTTATTTGCAACACGTGTATTGTTTTGCAGTAAAGCGACATAACCTTTAAAAAATATATATATATCTCCTCCGCTGCTGTCAGAAAAAGACAAATATTAACCAACTGTCACTGATCAAACAATCCCTGTGTAGAATGCAACAGCCTTAGGCTTCTGAAGTATTCTAATTCTAGAGGGAATTGGGAGAAAGAAAAAAAAATACATTTTCATTGTTAAATTGCAGGAAAAAGGGAACAAACCACACAATGAAAGTTCTTTTTTAGTAAGCATAATTAAAGATTTATGGGAAATTAAAAAATATTGTTATGGCTAAAAGAAAATAAGGGCTTGGGTGGTTTTAATGTATTGAGTGGATGAACATTCCTTTAACAATATAAATACCTTTATCAGGATTACTTGAGATAATATTCAGATCAAGACAGGACCCCCTGGAGCAGCCGGCCCACTGGTGACTGCACCCCTACACACCTGCTAGTTACACCACCATCTAATTGCTCCTGCAGTAGTCCCAAGAGAAACTAAATCTTATTGCAATAGAGAGTGAAATGAATACATTATTGCAATCTGGAGTATATATAGTAAAGGGTTATTGCAGTATTGGTCTCACAGAGAATGTTCCATTTAGTAGATTGTAATGCACCAACAAAATCAAAGTTTTGTATTTCATAAGCTTTCAAGACCTCACATGACTATTCTTCATCTACATCTGATGTTTGAAAGCTTAAGGAATACAAACTTGTATTTTGTTGGTTGCTGTAACACAATCTACTAAAAGGAACATGTAATATGGAGTGAAAGTGCACAAACAAAAATATAAAAACATAACATTATGGTGACACTCAAAATGCCTGACTTGTTTTACATTCACTTCTTCTGTAGGCATACAAAAATCTTAGCTTTAGGAATCATTGTATGGGCAACCACAGCCGTCTGTGACACTGCAGACGAGTATTCCGACCATGTGGCTAAAAACCACTAACTAGGCATTGTCTTAGAAACCCAAGTCCTGTACTATAGATGGCTAAATATCAACATATGGTGACAGACAGACCGATAAAGAGACACCAATAGAGAAGAATCTCATTCAGAGCCAATTGCTCGGAGACACGCCCAACCAGGTTTTGTGATACACAAGTATGCCCTGTGTTTTTGTTTGACTGAAATTTCTATGTCAAAATTACAAAAACAAATTAACAAGGTGTTCTACCTCTTTTGGTAATTTTCTATAATATTACACAAGCTTTCCGTATTTACAGACTTAAATATCATTACTGTTCATTTAACAGATTATAGGTTTAAAGGAGCATTGTAACCACATATTTTATATGTTCCATATAAAACAGGTTATTCTGTATTCTAATTTTTAAATCCATTTTCTGTGCTGAATAAACCAACATTTTGAGCTGTCCCTATCAGCCAATGAACATTTAATATTTAGGTATCACTTGTGCACAAAACACATTTATATCCTGGTAGTTTTACTGTAAAGTAGAAAACGCCAACAGAAATTTCTATGTGAAAATATATTTTGTACATCGCTTTCGTAGATTATAATATCCTATTAATCCATTTGATGGTTAAAGTTAATTTCTCTCCTGGACGGATTCAAGTTAATAATTTAGAACACAATTTAACCACACATCTATGCTTAGAGGCAAATTAAATGGAATGTACTTTATTTTCATTAAATGGTAGCCATGTTTGTTAATCCACAAATAGATCCTAACCACTTCTCTGCTCAGGTCTAGTGTTGTCTATGTCTGAGAACATTTATTAACATATTTGTTTATCACTGGACACTGCTGACAAAAAGTTAATCTGGTCCCAGGTAAATTAACTTTTACTGTAACAGGATTACATTTGGTTTTGATAATTATCATTATTGCCCTTTACATCACTCAATGCTTTAATTACAGGGGAAATCAGCAGTCAGGTTTTATAAACTGATTATTATAGAGACAGGGTGTGTAGTGATAAGTAAAGGGGATAGATACAATGGCTGCTATCCAGCTGTGAAAATAAAGTAAATGTTACAATTTGTGACTATTTCTACACTACTAGCTCCCAATATTTGTTGTTGTTTATGGGTCACATAGATCAGAGTTTGTGTTAACTGTTTCAATTACATTTAAAGTGGAAACTTTTTTCAAATGTTTTTCCCATCTTAAAAAGACATTTTACCACAAATCTATCCAAGTATTTAATTTTTCCACTCTAAGAGGTTAAAGGGACAGTCTACACCAGAATTGTTGTTGTTTAAAAGAGATAGATAATCCCTTTATTACCTATTCCCTAGTTTTGCATAACCAGCACTGTTCTATTAATACACATTTTACCTCGGTAATTACCTTGTATATATGCCTCTGCAAACATCCCCCTTATTTCAGTTCTTTTGACAGACTTGCATTTTAGCCAATCAGTGCTGACTCCTAGGTAACTTCACGTGCGTGAGCTCAATGTTATATATATGACACACAAACTAATGGCCTCTAGTGATGAAAAACTGTCAAAATGCCCTGAGAGAGAAGGCGGCCTTCAAGGGCTTAAAAATTAGCTTATGAACCTCCTAGGATTAGCTTTCAAATAAGAATACCAAGAGAACAACGCAAAATTGGTGATAAAAGTAAATTGGAAAGTTGTTTAAAATGACATGCCCTATTTGAATCTTGAAAGTTTATTTTGGACTTGACTGTCCCTTTAAATAAATATTTCCAAATGCCTCCTAGAGTGAGGCGTTTAGTAATATCGCATCTCACCGCTTTCAGCGAGGCCCTTGCTATTACAGGGCTCAAAACCCCTTACGGACACATGAAATACAGATTACTTCAGTGTTTATGGTTGTTGCCCACTACAAAGGGTTTGAAAACACAGTCACACACCAGAAGGGATTCTGTGTTGTTGCAGAGCAGACTACAGCCAGTGACTGGCAGATAAATACATATGCTCATTAGCACAATTTTAACGGTTTAAATGGGTAGTGAATAGAGCTCCTTTAGTAAAAAAAAACCACCTGGCCACCAGGAGGAGGCAAAGACACCCCAGCCAAAGGCTTAAATATCCCTCCCACTTCCTCTATCCCCCCCAGTCATTCGACCGAGGAAAAGTAGGAGAAACAACAGGGTATAAAGTTGCCAGAAGAAAAACAAAAAGGAAGCCGCCCAAACAAAGAATAACTAACGGGAGGGGTCGTGGACTCTCCCTGCCAGGAAAGAAAGGAATTTATCTGGTAAGCATACATTTTGTTTTCTTTCCATAAGGCAGGGAGAGTCCTCAACTTCATTCCTTACTGTTGGGAAAACAATACCGAAGCTCCAGAGGACACTGAAGGAATAACGTGAGGGAACAAAAAAGAGGCGGACCCTAATCTGAGGGCACCACAGCCTGCAAAACCTCTCTCCCGAAAGCTGCTTCAGATGAAGCAAACACATCAAACTTGTAAAATTTAGAAAAGTTTGTAAGGAGGAACAGGTAGTCTCCTTACAAATCTGATACTGCTCTAGTGGAATGAGACGTAATCCTCTCAGGAGGCTGTTGTCCCTCCGTCTCATAAGCTAGGCGGATGACACTTCTTAACCAGAAGCACAGGGAAGACGTAGTGGCCTTCTGACCCCTACGCTTACCCACATAGATGACAAACAAAAATGAAGATGGTCTGAAATCCTTAGTAGCCTGAAGGTAGAACTTCAAGGCACGAACCACATCTAGATTGTGAAGCAAACGTTCCTTCGCCGAAGGAGGATTTGGACACAAGAAAGGAACAACAATCTCTTGAGTAATGTTGCGATCTGACATCACCTTAGGAAGGAAACCTAACTTAGGAGCTTGATGAATCGGCCCCTAAGCGTTCAATCTCCATGCAGTCGGCCTCAGAGAATCTAGATTTTGATGAAGGAAGGGACCCTGTATCAGCAAGGTAACCTCCATGGAGGAAATGAAGACATCCCCACCAGATCCGCAAACCAAGTCCTTCGTGGCCAGGATGGAGCAATTAGAATCAATGATGCTTGCTCCTGTTTGATGCAGGCCACCACACAAGGGAGAAGAGGTAATGGAGGAAAGAGATATACGAGTCTGAACCTCCATGGAACCGCTAGGGCATCTATTAGAACAGCTTGAGGATCCCTCAATCTCAACCCGTACTTGGGTAGTTTGGCATTGAGACGGGAGGCCATAAGTTCTATTTCCGGCATCCCTCATCTGCTGCATATCTCTTGAAAGACCTTGGGCTGGAGCGATCATTCCTCTGGGTGAAAGGATTGCCTTCTGAGGAAGTCTGCTTCCCAGTTGTCCACATCCAGATTGTGGATCGCTGACAGCGTACAGTTGTGGGCCTCCGCCCATTTTAGGATTTGAGATACTTCTCTTATCGCTAAGAAACTTCCCGTTCCTCCCTGATGGTTGATGTAGGCTACCGAAGTTATATGGTCTGATTGGAATCTGATAAACCGGGACAAACCCAGGAAGGGCCAATATTACACGGAATTCCAAGATATAGTCCAAAGCCCCTGTGCCTTCCTGGCACCCCAAACGGCTCCCCAGGAGGATAGACTGTCGTAAGTAGTCACAATCTGTCATAATATCGTAATTATGACAGTTCTGCTCTGTATTAATATTACCATGCTGAATTTTCTAATTGTTAACTTTTAAAAGAATAATTAAAACACTAAATACATTTTATAAGCATACTTTTGAAATCAAACATTTGAAAATAGAAGTAAATTGGACAGTTGTTTTAAAATGCATGCTCTATCTAAATCATGAAAGTTTAACTTAGGGTTTCATGTCCCTTTAAGATAATTTTTTAGGTTTCTTCAGTTTATTAGTAAACCTATTTTTAAATGACGTATTCCTCCATTTAAACAATGGACTATAGAAACATGTAGGTTTGAAATATTGATTGTTTTACATTTGCAAAACTAGGTAGCAATAAAGATATGGTGCTGTTTGAGCCTGTACAAATTCCAGATGGTGGTTTTAAGAATAATCTGCCAACCAGGCCATTACATAGCTTAGAAATTGCACATGGTTGGTTATTAAAACTGCTGTGCACAGCATGTATTTTCTTTACTTACAATTACATGTCAACATATTAAAGCTTTTCAGTTTTCTACAAATACATTTTCAATTTAATACTAAATTCTCTGAGATTGCAGACACCTTATAAAAATGAATGTTTTTTTAAAAAAAGATTCCCCCTCATATTCACATTTCTCACTTTCTCCTCTCTGTAATTAAAGGAGACAAACTTTTCTATAGAAGGAACAGTCTCAGTTTTACACCACTCAATACATTACTCTTCAGTTTATCATCCTTAACACCAGCACAATCTCTTCACTCTTACACCCACTGCAGTATACCACTCTTATATTGTAAAGTTAAAGGTATATTAAAGTCAAAAGTAAACTAACTTTCATGATTTAAGATAAAGCATTTAGTATGTGAGAATGTGAAAAATATTCAGAGTGTATAAATATATGAGTCTGTGATTGGCTGATTGCTGCCACGTGATACAGGGGAACAACAAATTGCAGGGGATTTTTTTTTAATATATTGCACTGCATTTTTTATTATGCAGTTATTAGCCATAGAACAAGCTATTATGTTATTGTTTCTACCCGGATTGAAAGCTTCTTTCTTTTGTTATATGAAAATTATGACTCTTAAGGGAAGTCTCCCTAAGGTTGATGTGGAAAACCAGACGTGGACCCGTTGCTCTATGTGCCTAGGGATATGGCTGCACCTCTGATGAGGCCCACACTAGGTTGCAACGTACGTCTGGGGTTTTCAGGTTTCTCTCACTCAGAGAGTGAATGCCTGGTATTTTGAGGACTAGACTGTACGATTTAGTCAGGACAGACTGATATACTACAGGAAAGTTCTCCTCTGTGAAAGACACACGTTGAGCAAAAAATAAAGGCTGCTTCTAAAGTTGTAACTAACCATACGACAAGCTATTATGCTATTGTTCATTCCCTGGTTGAGCACTTCTTTCTTTTGTTATATGCAAATTATGACACTGAGGGAAGTCACCCTAAGGGTGATGTGGGAAACCAGACTTGGAGTCGTTGCTCTATGTGCCTAAGGGTTTTGGCTCCACCTCACTGATGAGGTCCACAATAGGCCGAAACGTACGTCAGGGTTTTTGCCGTTTCTCTCGTTCAGAGAGGGATTGCCTGGTATTTCAGGACAAGACTGTACCGTTTAGTCAGTACCAGACTGATATATTACAGGAAGATTCTTCTCTGTAAAAGGCACATGTTGAGCAAAAAAATGCTGCTCATAGGGTGGTAACTAGCCATAGAACACGTTATTATGCTATTGTTCCTTCCCTGGTTGCGTGATTCTCTCTATTTTTATATGCAAGTTATGCATTTCTACTCTATTTAATGGTCCTTTAAATATGTGACTAACTTGTCACAGCAAAGGAGACCAGAAACATGGATTCCACCAGGGGTTTCTTGAGGTTTATCCGTTAACTGCTGCTGTTTTGCATTGTTCATTGATTTTAAAACTATTATATGTTATGAGTTTAATGTCTCTTTAAGAGTAACAACTAACCATAGAGATCTGTTAACATGGCAAATGTTGATACACAAACGTATTATACCCACCTAGTATATTCTACATTCACACTAACACTAGGGGACAAATGGAGTGAGTTTTTTGTTTGTTGTTTTTTGCTCAAGAAAATACCACCATAAGCCCACCAAGATGAAATTCAATGTAAATGTTTTCATTTAAAAATACAGAAACAAAATTATTTAAATTCCCTTATGTCCAAGAAAACAGTTTTTAATTAGGTATACTATTTTTATTTAAAAAAAAGTACACACTAAAAAGAAAAGCAGAACACATTACAGAAAATATTACAGTATTTTAGCTTTTCTTGGTCCAAGTGCCATCAAACAACAACAGCTGATATAATAGTCAATATGAATTAGAAGTTCAGGCGCATAACTGCAGGGGTCTAAATTGAGACTGGACCTACACCTCTAAGGGGCTTTGCAATAAGTAGTGGCTTCACTCCCCCTGGACCTACACCTCTAAGGGGCTTTGCAATCAGTAGTGTCTAAACTCCCCCTGCATCACATATCTACCTCTCAGTGTGCTTTCCTGTAAAACCAACTCACAGTTTCAGAAAAGTGCATGGGCTAATACAAGATAGTGGTTGGGCTTTCAACATGGCCAACACAGTGTTGCTGTACAGAAAAACACACCACCATATTTGTACAAAAAGGCAGCACAGACCACGGGGTGGGATGACTCACATTCTAAGAGAAGCAGCTCCTTTTTAGGGTTACCATCCAGCCAGTGTTTTACCGACAAGGGCCTAGTTTCTATTGAGGTGGTAAAGTTTGGAAACTGGTGGTAAACATTTTCTATAGACTTTAATGGAGATAAATGTTTTATCCACCTCAATGGAAACAAGGTCAACATTGAAAATGAAGAATGAATATAGAAATAAAGATGATATGGGGACATTTATTCTAAGTATGTTAGAATCTAATTGTAAATCAATGAATACTTAATATCAGTCCTAGCAGCTTTAGCTACTAAACTATGCTGTATAATTATCACATTTATGCGAATGAGCATGTTCTGTATTATTTTTTTTAGAAAAGATGGCAAACCCAGTCTACTATGTGACTGATGGCTCAGCTTCTACTGATTATAGCGCTGCGGAATCTGTTGGCGCTCTACAAATAACCGATAATAATAATAATAAAAAAAATAAAGGGCACTGTTAAAATGAGGGGCTCCACCACAGCCTTTGCCCTGTGACCAAGCTAGTTACACCCCTAATAGGATTGCAAAATATTATACAGGTAATAGCTGGTTTATATCATGTTGTACACATTCTGACAGTGCCCAGCAGAATTGCTGTGTAAGGGATCAATACTTTGTAAACTAGAATTATTTGCATACCTGTCAAAGATGTACACATGGGGGTTTTTTCTGGATAAGAAAAGAGCGTACTGAAAATGAAGCTGTGATTTCATACTAAAATGGACATGCTGCGCCGTTTACCATATCAGTCCGAAAGCCCTTTTATAGTGGATAAAAGGTTATCTACTTTCAGGGCTCCATGTACGAAGCAGCGAAAGCTGCTCTGGAGCCCTTGCGGGGCAGGTTCACATATGCGAGCCTGGTTCCCGTTATTAGACCGCTGCTTCTTACACCCTACGCCACCTCTGAGGTGGCGAGGGAGAATCACTGAGAGCTTGCTCGCTCTCAGTGATTGACAGCCCCTTCAGTCGCGTGATTGGTTGCGCGAATGAACGGGCTGACATTACACACTCCGATGAGTGTGTAATAATACATAAGGCAAGCGCTGCCCGTGTGTAGCAAAGGCGGGCGGACTGCTTCGCGAGCTGAGAAGCTTTCCGCCTGCCGCTTAGTACATGGAGCCCTCAGTCTGCATTGTTCTGATGAGTTTTGTGCCACAGAACTGCATAGAATTGATCAGACAAGATATACCTAGACAGCAGAGATTATAAATGAATGTGAGTCAGAAGACAGTTGTTTCCATATTAACCCATTGTCATAGAATATTATGGCTTGGTAAACATTTGGTGCTATATAAACATTTGGTGATATAATACAATTATGCAGGGATGGCCAACTGGTGGCCCTTGGGCCACATTGAGCCCCTTGATTTAGTTTTTGTGGCCCCTGGTGAAAAGTGGAACTAAAAATGTGCGTTTTAGGGATTAATGGAAGAAGGTCAAGGTGGCCACAACTCATAAAATCTATTTGGAAAGGGAAAACCGCATACAGAGTGTAAACTGAAAACTGAATCTGTGCCTGTTTTTATGAAATGTATTATTTGAATGTTTAATCTTCAAAACATTTATAGGTGTCTCCTAAATTATTCATCTGCAGCTCCCATGTTTTAGGAAGTTAGCCATCAACATCAGCAACCAGTCATGAAGCAAGTGACCCGAGATCATACTGGTCACTGATATGGGATGTGAAAGAGGAAATATACAGAGGATGGAAGTGCGGGCAGACAAAAAAAAAAAAAAAAAAAAAAAAAAAAAAAAGGAAGGAAGGAAGGACATGCTGCAGAGAAAAAGTATGATTAAGATATATTCCTTTAAAGATAATATTGAAGATTTGCAATTATATAAAAATGTATTTAAAAGCCAGTAAAATGAACGAGGAGCCTCACACTATTTAAGAGCTATACAAGGGTTTTGTATATAGAAAGATATTTTTAAAATAAAAATAAGGACCAAAAATAAAATATTATAAACAGTGGCTGCCTGGCTCAAGCCCTACAAAGCAATAAGGATTTGATGCCTAATTCCCACCAAGCAAACTGGTTAGCTTAATAATGGTTTAAGCAGCACATATTTAAAATAACACTAGGCCACAAGTCCCTCATTCTAATTAGTGTTCTCATATTAATCCAATATCTGAGAGTGCACCATGTGACTATATATTGTTCTTTTGTACCTATGTAGCTAAAGAATCCCTCATTCAAAGTTTATTGCTATAAAAAAGGTACAAACATTTATATAAAATTAATAAAAAAAAGAGCCTCAGCACTCCAGATGTTTCAGTACTACATTTACCATGATGCTCAACTGGACTGTAGATTGTGCACAGATACAAAAGAATAGTAACTAGTACTCTTGCATATTGGAGCTCAAGTATTTTCACAGCCTGTGAAAAAAAAAGCAGTGCACACTCACAGATCAGTAACATTGTCCCCTTTTTTACAGCTGCATAGTGTGCTTCAGGTGAGTATTCGTGTGAGCTTTACATTTTTTACACAATTTTACAGTTACACAAAATATATACTGTATATATTTTTTTTAAAAAGGCACTCAACTTAAAAGGTACACGGTCTACACTAAAAGTTATATGTTTAAAAAGATAGATAACGCCTTTACTACCAATTCCCCAGCTTTGCACAACCAACATTGTTATATTGATTTACTTTCACGCCCGAGGAGTTATTTAAAGTGAATGTAAAGTCAGCCTCTCCCGGGAATGCCACAGTAATCGTCACTGAAAAATAGATGAACTTTAATTCATCATTTTCAAAGAATTACTTTGTTTTTGCTTAAATTTACCTTTTTAGCTGCCCGTTTTCAGTAATGCTCATCCGCCCGCCATCTTTCCTGTTTGAGTGACAGATTATGATAATTGCTTTAGCCCAATCATTGCTTCTACCACAGGGGGACAAACCCCTTTTTTTCTACGTCACTTGCTCCGAATGTGCATGCGGTAAAGTTGAAATCCTGTACTCAGTTTAGACGCGCGTTCAAAGGTTGCGCATGAGCTATATAAAAGCTGATTTTAATTCATTACAAGGCGATTTCTCTAATGAAAATCTAAGGTGCTAAAAAATATGCCGTTGCGCTCTATGCCACGATAGTATTCATTGAATACTATGTAGCTAGTCAATATTATCGCCTTTCAACGCATGCGCTGTTGATGAAGTCCACAGGAGCGCGCTTGGAGACTATGTATAGAGAACGCCCTATACGTTACACTGAGGAGAAGTAGGGGCTGGGAGGAGTTGGGCTTGTAAACGGCAGCAAATTGGTGAGATAAATATATACATAGGCATTTATTTTTTAGAAAAAAAAAAAAGTTACGGTTTATCTCATAGACACATTTGGAATAATAATGAGGCATAAAACCAATGTAAATTGACATTCACTTTAAGATTTAGCACAACACAATACTAAATGCAAGTCCATAGATAATAAATAAAAAGTCATGTGATCAGGGGGCTGTCAGAAGATGCGTAGATACAATCACAGAGGTAAAAAGTACATTAATATAACTCTGTTGGTTATGCAAAACTGGGGAATGGGTATTAAAGGGATTATCTATCTTTTAAAACAATACAAATTATATTGTAGACTGTCCCTTAAATATAATAGTAATTAAATAATTAGTAATTCAGACAAAAATGTACAGGTTTGTATCATGCACCCTAACCTGAAGCACATTATACAGCTGTAAAAAAAAAAAAAAAAAAAGGCAATATTACGGATTTGTGAGTGCGCACTGCTTTTGTCACAGGCTGTGAGAATACCTGAGCTCCAATTTAGTTGCCCCCAGTACAAAGAGGCGAAGCTTTGGTATCTGGCACATTTAAAGGGACATTATACACTAGATTTATTTTGCATAAATGTTTTGTAGATAATCCATTTATATAGCCTATAAAGCTTTTTTAAAAAAGTATAGTTTTGCTTATTTGAAATAATATTGTGCTGATTTTCAGACTCCTATTTAAGCCCCAAAGTTTTAGAAGAATACTGATGTACCCAATACTACTCTAGCTTGCTCCTGTTTGTGTAAAAAATATTTTCATATGCAGAGGAGGGGAGGGGGAGTGTCTGCTCTTTTGCTATAGAACCAATTTCAGAGGGGGCTCCCGCTAACATTTTCAAAACAGCTAAAAGTAAGTTTTTAAATGGTTTTATACTGGATTTATCAATCTGTATCTGTACATATTATTCTTTATAGTTGTGTCTATGACATGCAGTTAAATGAAAATGTGGTGTCTACTGTCCCTTTAAGCTAATAAAACATGAGAACCTATTTGAAAAGAGCTGCAGGAACAGGATAAAATGCAATAACATAGTGAGTAATAACCATTCCAAAGTAGTTGTGCCCAACAGCCTAATGTCCCTTTAAAACACATTTAAAGGGACACTGAACCCAATTTTTTTCTTTTGTGATTCAGATAGAGAATGCAATTTTAAGCAACTTTCTAATTTACTCCTATTATAAATTTTAATTCGTTCACTTGCTGTCTTTATTATGACTTTATCCACCAATCAGCAAGAACAACCCAGGTTGTTCACCAAAAATGGGCCGGCATCTAAACTTAAATTCTTGCATTTCAAATAAAGATACCAAGAGAATAAAGAAAATTTGATAATAGGAGTAAATTAGAAAGTTGCTTAAAATGTCATGCTCTATCTGAATCACGAAAGAAAACAATTGGGTTCAGTGTCCCTTTAATATGAAGCTCCCTAAGGATTGGGCCATGTCAATCCTTCACTTTGTATATCCATATATTTTTATTGTACCCCATCAGTCCATAGATAGCTCTTTAGAATAAGATGGCACATAAAGTATTCATAAGTAAATAATAATAGTAATAATAATAATAAAACTACATTTCCTTTGCTGATGATTCGGAATGAATGGCAATATTTTTTTGGTCAAAATTGTGACAGGAAAACATATTTTTAACTTAATGGATAACCAGTTTGAAGGAAATCCTTAAACATTTTTTTTGAGGGGCTGCAATATTTCCTATACAAGGAATGTTCAACCGATCAGGAACTGAACCCTCTGGAAGAAAAACAAGTTGACAATCAAAATGAAAGATATCATTCCCTGTTTCCTATCTCAAGAATGTTCTCAAATCCATCTTCATCAGTGACTTCCAATCTTCAGCTGGAAATGAGAAGCAGCACTTCTGTTCAGTAAAGTAGCATGAGACACAATGATACACTAATGGCTGCTTGAGAGGTTTCCAACACCACCTGACATGCTACTGTAGCTGTAAAATTCATCACTTTACACATTTTGTATTTTTGAAATTCATATGACACTCATGATACAAAGAGTATTTACTTTAGACAATACTCCATTAATAGGACACAAAGATCTAAATAAATATTGTGAAAAAAAGCAGTATATTTAAGTAAAACTGTTCAGTTTGTTAATAAAGAAAGTACAAAGTGAAAATTCCCAACCAATTTTAGATCTTTTCATATTCTTCCTTTATACTTTTTTACACTCCCAGCCGCAGGCTCCAGACACCCTGGTTGAAAAATGTTTATGATCTACAACAGGGACGGCCAACTGGCAGCCTGGGGGCCATATGAAGTCCACAGTACTAGTTTAGTGGCCCCAAGATAAAGGCAGAATAATGTGTGCCATAGATTTTGTGGCCCCAGGAATAAGCAGAAGCAAGAACATGTGCGCTTTGGGGTGATCACAACTCAAAAGAGCCCTGTGGAAGGGCAGACAGCAGACAGGTGGTACCCTGCAACCTTACTTAAACCTGGCCCTGAACCATTTTAGGAAATATATTATTTGTTTATTTAAAACATTTATAAGTGGCCCTTAAAGGGATGCTGAACCCAATTTTCTTCTTTCATTATTCAGATAGAGCATGCAATTTTAAAGTGAATGTCAATTTAGATAAGTCGGTGCCCGGTTTTTAATAATCCTATTAAAAACAAGGGCACTTTAATTCATCAAAATTTACATTTTACTCATTTTCTTCAAATACTTACCTTTTAATCTTCACAGCCGCTCCAGCGATTGCCCTAGCCGTCGGAAGCCTCTTCATACGTCAGAAATGACGAATCCGGCTTCCTCCAATCACGGCTTCCCCCCCCGGGGAATCTTGGACTGAGGCAACGCCGTGATTGGAGGAAGCCAGCTTCGTCATTTTGGACCCGCGAAGAGGGCTTGCGACGGGCGGAGGAAGCGATGCAGCATCTGTCAGGATTAAAAGGTAAGTATTTGAAGAAAACGAGTGAAATGTAAATTTTGATGAATTAAAGTACCCTTGTTTTTAATAGGATTATTAAAAACCGAGCACTGATTCATCTAAATTGACATTCACTTTAAGCAACTTTCTAATTTTCCAATAAGATCAATTTTTCTTCATTCTCTTGCTATCTTTATTTGAAAAGCAAAAATGTACATTTAGAAGCCGGACCATTTTAGGTTCACAACCTGGGTTGTCCTTGCTGATTGGACAGCAGCAATAAACAAGTGCTGTCCAGGGTCTGAACCAACAATTCTCGGGCTCCTTAGCTTAGATGCCTTCTGAATCATGAAAGAAAAAAAGTGTGTTTAGTGCCCCTTTAATATTGATCTGTGGCCCCCACATGCACCATCACATCACATGCCCCATCAGCAAGGACAATGTTACAGCAATTATACGGTCATATTACAGCCGATAATCACTGTTTTACATATACTTTATTTTTTCCTATTAAGTGAGAAGTTTACTAGTTTATTATACAGAATCATCTAGTCCCTATGAAGGACCATTAACTAAAAGCACATTTTAAGCTACTTGTGATAACACTCCATACAGCTATGGCGTGGAAGTAATTCATGGGAACACACATTTGGAGGCCAGTAGAAGGCACCAAAGGACACTGTACCTTTTTTGCTTTCAAAAAAATGAAAGAACATAAGCTATGGAACATTTTGTTTTTAGGTTTAAGGGATATCAGACATTATTTATAAATACACAGGGGCCGATTTATCATGTATCTGGCGGACATGATCCACTGTAGCGATCATGTCCGTCAGACATAGATAAATGCAGACAGCATACGCTGTCAGCATTTATCATTGCACAAGCAGTTCTGGTGAACTTCTTGTGCAATGCCGCCCCCTGCAGTTTCGTGGCCAATCGGCCGCTAGCAGGGGCTGTCAATCAATCAAAACGAATATGCAGATCGATTTATGCAGATATTATTTATGCAGTATTGCCTTTTCCAGCCAACTGCTGGAAAATCGTATCACAGACTATTACATCCTTTTATTTATTTAATATCACACAATATCTGCTGAATTTGCCAACAGTAATAACAGCAATATATACCATGTTACTTTATTATTTAATCCGAGGCCTGGTTAGGTAACCGGAGGGTTGATAGAATTGTAATTATATCCCTTAACCGTTAATGGTAGATTTTCTGATATATGCCTTACTAATAGTAGCTAATAGCAACTGTTATGGATGAAGTGTAACCATGTTTATTTATGTTGCTATTATCTAATTGGTTATAAGGGAAGAGACATATTGCTTAATCTACTACTCCCTACTAGAGTATTTAGTACCACTATATGCCCTGTTTACTCTGTTGAAGCTGTGTTGAATTTTTAACCATTTGAGAGAAGTGATGTATTACAAGACACCGCTGGAGTTATTACAGCCCAAGTCAATACAGTTTTGATTTTGGAACCTATCCACGATACAATAAAGATATACTGAGGGGTATTATCCTCCCTGTGCTCCCCTATGTACAATAATTTTCTATACCATAAAAACATTTCGTTCTCCACATTGTTTTTAATGATTGTTCTTTCCCAATTTTAATTGTTATTTTATGTACACCCTGTCCTAGTGGGCTTACGCCTCTACCCCTTTGCATTATTTATAAATACACAGGGGCCGATTTATCATGTGTCTGGTGGACATGATCCGCTGTAGCGATAATGTACGCCAGACATAGATAAATGCAGACAGCATACACTGTCTGCATTTATCATTGCACAAGCAGTTCTGGTGAACTGCTTGTGCAATGCCACCCCCTGCAGTTTTGTGGCCACTAGCAGGGGGTGTCAATCAACCCAATCGAATACAATCGGGCAGATTGCCGTCCACCGCCTCAGAGCAGGCAGACGAGTTAAGGAGCAGCGGTCTTAAGATCGCTGCTTCTTAACTCCCGTTTTGGGTGGAAATACGGCCCCATTCGGGCCGTGATAAATCGGCCCCAAGGTATGTATCAGGAACTAAGCTTTGGATTACAAAAGATCTCTATACTAAGTAAATATTTTAAAACATCTGAAACTGACAATATTTGCACTGTTTTGCATATTGGGGAGATACCCCTTGAAATGCACTTCCAATGAGTTTTTCTCATCACCTATGCTGTTGCAAAGTAATGGAAAGAATAAGCTCAAGAATTGATCTAAGGAGGTGCTCCCTCCTGGAATTTTGCTTCTTATATTTAAAGGTACAATCCCCCAGAAAAATTGCTTTTGTTTAAAAAGATAGATAATCCCTTTATTACCCATTCCCTAGTTTTGCATAAACAACACAGTTATATTAATATGCTTTTTATCTCTGTGATTACCTTATAGCCAAACTTCTGCAGACTGCCCCCTTATCTCCGTGCTATTTACAAACTAGCATTTTAGCCAATTAGTGCTGCTTCATAAATAACTCCATGGATTGAGCACAATGGTATCTATATGGAATACATGGACTGGCACAGTGTATCTGTGAAAGCGGATAAAAAACACTGCAGAGCCTGTAGTGGCTTAGAAAATAGAAAAAGTCAGAAATTTAGAGATTTCAATGTTATAAAGTATATTCAAGGGACAGTCTACACCAGAATTGTTATTGTTTTAAAAGATAGATAATCCCTTTATTACCCATTTCCCAGTTTTGCATAACTAACACATTTATAATAATATACTTTTAACCTCTGTGATTATCTTGTATCTAAGCCTCTGCAAACTGCCCCTTTTTTCAGTTCTTTTGACAGACTTGCAGTCTAGCCAATCAGTGCCTGCTCCCAGATAACTTCTCGTGCACGAGCACAGTGTTATCTATATGAAATATGTGAACTAACACCCTCTAGTGGTGAAAAACTGTTAAAATGCAATCTGAAAGAGGTGGGCTTCAAGGTCTAAGAAATTAGCATATGAACCCTCTAGGTTAAGCTATCAACTAAGAATACCAAGAGAACAAAGCAAAATTGGTGATAAAAGTAAATTGGAAAATTGTTTAAAATTACATGCTGTATCTGAATCATGAAAGTTTATTTTGGCCTAGACTGTCCCTTTAATATAACAATATTGGTTGTGCAAAGCTGGGGAATGGGTAGTAAAGGCGTTCGCTTTTTAAACAATAAAAAAAAAAAAAGTGGACTGTCCCTTTAAGCATATGTACCAACTTATTTGTTTATGCCAATGGGCCCTCACAAGAGTATTGGCAATACACCACTAATCCTGAGATAAATACGGCTGGTGATTCAGGGCTATGCAAACCTGCCACCCTAATTAGTCCGCAGCTGAACATGGCAGCTGAGCCAATAGTACACTGACAGTCCTGAACTGATATTACTGATATTATGTGTTTAACCCCCATGTGCTATGGGTATGCAACAGTGAAATAAAATGTTCTTGAATAAATAGCATCACCAACATATCTCTATGGGCTTGATTTATCAAGCGAGGACGGACAGGGGCATACATATTCACTCTGGTGAGAACCTGCAGTCGTAGAGTAGGAGAATGCTTGATAAATCGAGCCCTATGTATACAGTGATCTTTCTTGTACAGTTCCTGTTGACAAAAAAAAAAAAGATTTATCCAGCATCTATTAAACAGAAAACCTCACTTTCCATTATACAGGCAAATCATTCTCTTGCCTAATCAAACAAGACTGGTAAAAACTCCTTAAAAGGACCAAAGAAACAGCTATGTTATCAGAATACATGCACATAATCAAGAATACACATGATGCATGGTGACTTGGTTTGTCTGCAGGTAGAAGACAATCACCTCTATCTACCTAAAAGAACAAACCTCAGACGCTGAATAAGATCTTAGTGCTCAAATGTGTCAGCATGAATACTTAAACGTTTCAGATGTCTGAGTCACACAGCATACACTGAACAGGTGCAACCTCAGCAGCCACATGCTAAATATTGGCTATTAAACAGGTTAACGCTGAGAGAGAATGCTTAAAGGGACAGCAAAATCTAAATTAAACTTAAAGGGCCATAATACCCAAATGTTTAAACACTTGAAAGTGATGCAGCATAGCTGTAAAAACCTGACTAGAAAATATCACCTGAACATCTCCATGTAAAAAAGAAAGATATTTTACCTCAAAAGTTTCTCAGTAGCCACATCCCATTGTAAAGGACTTCTACAAATCAGTATGTCTGTCCCGGGACAGCGGAAGGAGCGAGCTTAGTGCACTCTCATCTTATTTCCCTATTCACATTAGGGAAGTTTACAATGAAATCTCATGAGATCACATTAAAAGAGTTCATGACCTCAGCACTGTTGATGCTGATTGGCTGCTGTTCATTTCTTCATTTTTTTATTACCTGCAGCTGGGCTGCAGCTGAGTATAACTTTTTACACAGAACTTACTCTGCTGAGCTGAGGAAGTTATGAGGTAAAATATCTTCCTTTTTTACATAGAGATGCTCAGGTGATATTTTCCTGTCAGCTTTTTACAGTTATACTGCATCAGTTTCAAGTGATTCAGCATTGAGTATTATGTCCCCTTTAAAGGGACACGAAACCCAAAATGTTTCTTATACGATTCAGATAAGTCATACCAGTTTAAATCTTTTATCTAGATTGTTTCATTCTTTTGGCATCATTTGTTGAAGTAGCAGTAATGCACTAATGGGAACTAGCTTAAAGCCAATGACAAGAAGCATATATGTGCAGCCACCAATCAGCAGCTACTGAGCCTACCTAGGTATTAATTTCAACAAAGGATACAAAGAGAACAAAACAAATTAGATAATAGAAATACATTGAAAAGTTATTTAAAATTGCATGACCTATCTGAATCATGAAAGAAAAAAATTAGGTTTCATGTCCCTTTAAAAGGGACATAAAACCCAACTTTTGTCTTTCAGGATTCAGATAGGGCATGCAATTTTAAACAACTTTCTAATTTACTTCTATTATCAAATTTTCTTTGTTTTCTTGATATCTTTGGTTAAAAAGCAGGGACATAAGCTCGGGAGCGTGCATTTGAATGGAGCACTATATGGTATCAGTTCTGCAAAAATGTTATCCATTTGCAAGAGCATTAGATGGAAGCACTATTTCATGTCAAGTAGTGCTCCAGACACCTACCTAGGTATTTCTTCAACAAAGAATACAATGGGAAGCAAATCTGATAAAAGTTATCAATTGGAAACGCTTTTAACATTGTATGCACACAATAAAATTGAGTTTTATATCCCTTTAAAGAGTAATCCTAGGTGAGCTCAGGAGCATGCATGTGTATTTAGACATCTGGCACAGTGGCGTAAATCCTGGCCCTGCAGACCCTGTAATCCTGGGGGGTTGAAGGTAAGAGGGGCCCACCACCTGTACAGCTTTTCAGGCTGGGGGGTCGCATCAAATGCTGGGAACCAGTGGCAAGGAGAAGAGGGAGACCGCAGAGTAACCCGTGCGCACGGAGCATCTTGCAAGGTCTTTCTGCCTTTAAAGACCAGGTAGGAGGGGGAGGGAAGTTAGGGGCTGGGAGGGCCTAGAAAAAATTGTCCCGCCCAAAAACTGCTGCCATAGAATACTTAATTACCGCACAATGTACAGATACACCTACATTTTCAAAGACGAGTCATTTCTCCTCTCAGATTCTCATGTTCATTAATGCAGAGCAGCGCTTAAACATTTTTATGTAAGCCCCTCCCTCGCAGTGGCAAAAGATCCATGTGAGTACTGATTTACTCTAGAAAAACAATCATTGTCATATCAAAGTCTGTGATTTATTTAGTTTTTGCCAGGAGGTGGCCATTAAAGGGGCATTAAACACTTCTTGGTTTTGTGTAGAAACTGTGCTTTGTCCCACATTCCCTAGAGTAAAATCTGTAGTCTAGGTTTTCAAAATGCTGCAAATTGCCTAAACCAGGTTTTGATTTGCAGGTTATAGCTAGCCCTAATTGTCCCTAAACAAACACAAGATAAACATACTCAATGGGGCTTTAAAGGGACAGTATACTGTAAAATAGTTTTTCCCTTAATGTGTTTACAATTGCTTTTTTTACCAACTGCAGAGTAAAAAATGTATGAAAATTAGCTTTTTAAGGTTTATTTCTGTATATTAAAGCTCTGATTTTGTGTTTTGAAGCCACAGCCTAATAAAATAGGTTGAGCTTGTAGGTATAATCAGATCTCATTACTGTATCACATTGTGCACAAATACCTGCTTCTTTATCTTATATCTGTCCTTAAAACAATCACCAATACTTTGAGAGAACAATGGAAAATTAACATTTTATTACCTTATCTCTGCTTTATCACACTGGGAGTGTAATTTCTTCTGCTGGCTGTGTTTACAAAGCTTATCTATAGCTGGTACGCGCGGCCACAAACTTTCAGAATAGGTGGGGATACCACATGCTAAATTAACAATTTCAAATGCCAATATAAGGGTAAAGGAGCTACTTGTAAACAATTTAATACACTCCAGCAGGTAAAGTGGATCATTGGGAACAAATTAAAGGGGAGAAATTTTTTGAGTAAACTGTCCCTTTAAAGTTTTTTATTATTGAATAGCAAAATATTGAACATATTGCTAACAAAGTGACAGTTTAAAAATGTTATTATTTAATTTGTATACAGCTTTCTGCACTTAACTATATATACACACATACACACAAATATATATATATATATATGTGTGTATATATATATATATATATATATATATATATATATACACACACACACATATATATATATATATATATATATATATATATATATATATATATATATATATATATATATATATATATATATATATACACAGTCCACACACACAGATATATATATATATGTGTATGTATATATATATATATACATACACATATATATATATATACATACACATATATATATATACATGCACATATATATATATATACATATATACATACATATATATATACATACATATACATATACACATATACATATACACATATACATATACACATATACATATACACATATATATATATATATATATATATATATATATATATATATATATATATATATATATAAATAAATTTACAAAAGTGTGGAAGAAAAACAAAAAAGAAAATCCAGAACCTATCTTAATACAAAGACACAGGAATTTTATTCCGGTAATTTATATGTATATGGATCTCGAATGACTTAGGGTCAGCTAAAATCAGACGTGGTGCAGACCCCTAAAATTTAAATTTAATCCAGTATTATATAGATAAAGAGGAATGGTAGAGCTATATGAGATACCATTAATTAAAGTAGGGGATTTCAGCACTCAAAATATAACCCATTTAATCCAATTCCTTAGAAATGTACGGCTGCAGGGTAACACAGAATCCAAAAAATGAACTACACATGCACAAGTTCAAACACATGCAACTAGTTTATTGCAAGAAGCTGCCAACACAAAAATAAACAGCTTAAAATGCTTATCATCTCTAAAATGCACCACTGCAGTGGATTTTAAATAAGGCATACCAAGCAAAATGATATATTATCACAAATATTTTAAGAACTAAATGCTGCAAACAGACTGGTTTAGAACATGTGATCTGCAGGTAACTAACTAATAAAATACAACAACAAATCTTTTGTCAATTTCTCTATAAAAGTGACAGAACAAAGTCCTTTATAAAGACCATATGAGTCCTTTGATGGAGGAAATCTGATGTTATACTTTAGTAACAATTTGTATCACTTTGTAATCCAGCTGAGATAAACCTTTTGGCAAACATATGTTCGTTAATGGGGTTAACCGAGGTAAAAGCGTCCTCTATTGTTAACTAAAACTTGGCATTATTATTGCTTGATAGCAGATAGAACATCTTTCAATGGTGAAAAGCAGAAACAATACAGCAGACCTGTGTTAAAGTATTGCAGCAAACATCCGGGAAAACAAAGTCACAGTATCATTGACGAACGGACCGGGACATGAGCCTCTGACATCCTTGTCTCACCTCTCACAACCGCGTCTCCCTGCTCACTGGGGACACAGACTTGCCGGTGTACGTTTTGCTTCTGTATGTAAACCGTATCCAGGCGGTTTATAGGAACCACTTGATTACCGCAAGATCCAGGCTTGCTTCTTCAGTTTGGTTTTTGAAATTCCCGGGCAGGCTTTGGCCAGCTGCTTGTTTTCCCGGATGTTTGCTGCAATACTTTAATATGCCAAGTTTTAGTTAATGCATTTTAGAGATGATAAGCATTTTAAGCTGTTTATTTTTGTGTTGGCAGCTTCTTGCAATAAACTAGTTGCATGTGTTTGAACTTGTGCATGTGTAGTTCATTTTTTGGATTCTGTGTTACCCTGCAGCCGTACATTTCTAAGGAATTGGATTAAATGGGTTATATTTTGAGTGCTGAAATCCCCTACTTTAATTAATGGTATCTCATATAGCTCTACCATTCCTTTTTATCTATATAATACTGGATTAAATATATATATATATATATATATATATATATATATACACACATATATATATATATATATATATACACACATATATATATATATATATATATATACACACACATATATATATATATATATATATATATATATATATATACACACATATATATATATATATATATATATATACACACATATATATATATATATATATATACACACATATATATATATATATATATATATATATATATATATATATATATATATATATATATATATATAATGCTGAATCACCACCCGGGAGACCTATAGTCTCCTCTAGGGGATCACTGCTACAACCCTTGGCCCAATTTGTGGACTTCTATTTGCAACCGTTGGCGACAGTAATGGAATCATTTATTTTTGGTGTGGGGAGATGATATAAACAGCCTTCTCAGTTGGATTGATAATCTAAACTCCTTTGATAGCCCTATCAAATTTACTTACACAGCAAGCAGTGAGACTGTGGATTACTTGGATGTGAGAGTATTCAAGGTGGAAGGGGGGTTGGGTACCACCCTATTCCGCAAAGACGCAGATCGGAACTCGTTGCTTCACACAAGGAGTTGCCACCAAACCAGTCTTATTCACAACATTCCGAAGACACAGTACCAATTAGGAACAACACTGATGGAGATATTTGCCAACAGCAATTAATGATATGACCCAAAGGTTTGTTGAAAGAGGATATAAAAAGAAAAAGCTTTCGGAGATGAGAGAAAAGGCACTTCATCCAGACGGGCTAATAGTTGCATCCCCTTCGAGTGAGGCAAATCAATTAACTTTTGTGACCACATATACACCAGATACGGTACCAATAACGCAGATTGTCAAAGATGAATGGAAATTGTTGGAGGCAGACCATACACTTCCTTTTAAAGGCTGGAGGGTCCCAAGGATTGGGTTCAGACGGGGTCAAAACCTCAAGGATTATCTGGTTAAAGCTGACAACACGAAACCCGGCCTCCAAAGTTGGCTGAAGTCGAAGAAGAAAGGATGCTATTGTTGTACCAGTTGGGTAACCTGTAATAGGATGCGCACTGGCACTTATTTCCACCATCCTGATAGGAATAAGAAATATGATATTAGATTTTTTTCTAACATGCACAACCAAATTCGTGATTTATCTTTTGAATTGACCGTGTGGCAAGTTCTACACAGGAAAAACAATAGATGATGCCAGGATGGCTAATCATAGATCGAGCATACGTGCCGCCATCCTAAAGGGCAAAACCGACCAACCAGTAGCCCGTCACTTTTTGGAGACTGGACATTCAGTGAATGATCTTAGATTCATATTGATAGATCACATACCCATCCTAAGAAGGGGTGGTGATAGAGCAAAGCTACTCCTACAGAAGGAGTCAAGATGGATTTACGAACTGGGAACTCTGAATCCCAGGGGACTCAATGTACACACTGGATGGCAGTGCTATCTGTAAAGATTTCCCTGTTATGATATGAGAGTTCATTATCCATTTAGATATTGATGGCTACAACAAGGGGGGCGTCCCCCTTGTCAACCTATGGCCTTCCCTTTGCTGTACTACCTTTCTTTTGAGTCTAGGGATCCCCTACTGTTTTGTTGAATCTTATGACGAGAGTTCATGATGTTTGATATTATGTGAGCTGATATCATGTGAGCTGTGATCCCTTAGGGGCCATTTTGTCCAATTAGGTTCTATACACAATATGATTACCCTTTATGATTAATAGAGGATATACAATTCTCGCACATTTTATGCAGAATTTAAGTATGTCCTTTATTGTCTGTCTACATTGTGTTGTTTTTAATTTCATTTAATTGTTATTTAGTTTTAGTTTTAATTAACACTTTGTTACCCTATTACTTACTCTCGGGGAGTGTTTAATTCCTACCTTGGGGTATACTTCGGTCAGTTTTGCAGGATAGGGCTTCTCTTTGGGGGCTGCTATAATTCTGATAATGGTTGAAGCTTATTCCAAATGGGAGTTTTTGATGTTTTGAGCATAGGTGTCACTGATTTTTTTGGCTTTACCTATGATAATATTTGATCTTTATTGTCATTAATGATGCTTTCTTTTCATTTGGGAATACTACATCACATTTATTATGATTCCGGGCAGAATAAATTGTACACTTTGGATTATAGGTTTGTGCACTATGTAGTCTGGTTATTCAATATGAGCACATTCGATTATATATTATATTCTATTATGGTGATTCATATTTAGTGTGTCTTGTATAAATCCGCAATACGGTTCTTGTCATTTATAAGAGGTATATGCTTTTACACTTATCACATTTTTTCAATAGATGTTGCTTTTATTTTATTTTTTTTGTTTTAGGAGCCGCATTGTTCCTAGTGGTAAAAAAATATGCATTATTGTAGATTTTTCTCATACACACAATATGACACTGTTCTATTTAAGTTAGCGGTTTTCAGTTGTGATATGCAGCTGTGTTTCGTTCTAATGGCAACTCTTACAAGTTTGACGATAGCGATCAGCTGTTTAAACTGGTTAATGTTCATATGTTTATACGGTCCTGTGATACGGATGTCAGTCACGCCCATTGTGGGACCTTGTGTCCAATCGCATAATGGAGGGCGGTTGATACTGTCCCGACAAGTTGTTTGTACACTGCCATGATACGCATATGGTACACGCCTACCTTTAGACCTAGTGGCCAATCATTTAGGGGGGCGTGTTGTAATAGATTCCAACCAACCTTCATCCACTGATGTTGATATTCTGAAGTTTCATATGGTAAATTTCTTATAAATTGACACAATGAGAGGTGTTTGAGCATTTCTTGTTGTATTGTTTCTGTTCTAGGTTGCTCTTCTTTTTTAATATTGTACAGGACACTAGATATGATGGCAATGTTTAGGTATGTGTTATGTGCGAGTCCCTAGTTACAGTGCTTAGTTACCACTAGTTTGTGACGCATGACGTCTTACTTACACACATAGCCTCTAACATGATTGGTTTATATCTGTTCATTACGTTTTGTATATTTACATTTCTTCTTTTCTATTATTTTGTTTTGACTGTATGCTTCATTCTGTGTGGGTTCTGTTCACTCCCTGGAGAGTCTGTTTTGTGGGCTTAGTATTTATGCACATTGCATTTACGTTTTAAATCCATATTTGTCTTAACATTGAGAGACTGTCACAATGTTTTTATTGGTTCCCTAAGGGGTGTGTTATTTGAACGGTCTTGATTGGCTGTTCCTTTGTGGGAGGTTTGTTTGGGGCCTGTTAAAAGGCTAATTTTGTACACTTTTTTGTTTGTCAGAGGAAGGGACTTGTGCTGTTCCGAAACGTCACATTAATAAAAAAATATTTTGTTGTCACAGACGTCGCTGGTCCAGTGAGTGCTTTTTTCACGAACTTTAGATTATTCACAGAGCACCCTGGCAGTTGTTTGAAGTCGGTGGGAGTGCATACACACCAATTGCTGTATACACACACACATTATATATATACAGGTGGCCCTCGGTTTACAACGGTTCAATTTAAGCCGTTTCAGAATAACAACCTTTTTATCAGTCATGTGACTGCTATTGAAAAGCATTGAGAAGCAGTACATTGATTAAAATAGCCAGTAGGTGGAGCTGTCCGCTTGTGTTGCAGAAAAGATATGCAAGCCAAGCAAGCTGAAATTAATTTGTGTAACTAGACCTGAGCTATTGAGCAGTTTTCAAAGGAACAAGATCTTCCTGTCTATAAATCAGTCCAGATTGAAATGCATAGAAAGAACTGTTTGCAGAAAAATGCAAGTAAAGTCTGTGTTGTGTGATTATTTTATTAGGTTTATAATGTTGTTTAGGAAATGTTTTTGTTCATTTAACTTAGTTTAATTATATATTCTGTGTTGTGTGATTATTTTATTAGGTTGAAAATGCTGTTTAGCATTTAAAGTCTTTATTTCAAAGCTTTAAAAATAATGTTTAGGTGTTACTTATGAGAATTTTGAGAGGGGCCTGGAACCTAACTCCCTCACTTCCCATTGACTTACATTATAAACTGGGTTTCAATTTACAATGGTTTCGATTTACAACCATTCCTTCTGGAACCTAACCCCAGCGTAAACTGAGGGCAACCTGTGTATACACACACACATACATACACACACGCACAAATTTAATGACCCAATAATAGAAAGTCGAAATCAAGATGAAATAATTCCATTTTTAAATAATTAAATTTGTAACAAGTCAAACTGTTAATAAAAGTGCGTTTCTTCAAGTAGGTTTTTAGACATAACAAAAAATATATATATATATTAAAATGGGAGCTATAACTATTTGGGTTCCTACCTAATTTTAGTCATACCTATAAAATAAATATTTATCTTCAAGTACTCTATTATGTATAGCAAAATCTCTGGTCAGCATTTCCAATTTATTGTTGTCTTTTCTCACACCAGGGATGCAGACACATATCCTGACTTGGCAGGTGGTGAAAGCAGTTGAAGAAGAGTTGTTGGACACAGGACCCACCCATCAGAAAATAATGCAAGTGTAACATAAAATAACTATAATTATGTGTAGTAAAAAATAAACTTTGGATTATACTTTCATTTTCCCCCCTGGCTTTTCCTTGTTCTGCAAGAACTGGAAGTATAAACTTCAGTATTCACAAGCTTTACTCTACTGCATGCTACACAGTGACTGTTTTTCATAAATTTAAATCCCCCCAATTGTCCGCAGCAGAGATTAAATAAGGGAAAATGAGGTTTGAGTATGGAGACACTTATTACTTTTATGGAAACTAAATTTTATACATTTTCCCTCAATAGTTTAACTACTTCATAGTTTTAAAATGCATGTATGTATTATTAGCAGACTAATCTTTTCTTTGAATACATACTTATGTCAAGCAATTATATAGTGCTTTAAGTCCCTTTAAGCCATTTAAGTAACAGGTTTCATGCAAACAAATATGCTGCATTCTTAAACTAGATACTCGGTCCTCTACTATCCTCCCGTAAAATCGTTGAACACAACCTCATGGCCAAAATGTTCTGGGCATATTGTGTATACCAAGATCTTGCTGCCAATGACATTTTGGTGTTAACATGTTGTGGAAGATCTTTAAATTAAGGTTAGTGCTAGGGATATTGTATGGATTCGAATTTGGGATTAGCGCTATGGTTAACACCTTAAATGCCAGAGAATGATTCAATACATTATACAGTATGTGCATCTAAAGCTGAAATATAAGTTTACTGTAATGGCTAGGTGCACGGTCATAAAAGGATTTGTTTGTGATAAATTAGTTTAATAAAGTTTGAAAAATGCAAGAGACCAACTGTGTGTTAGTTCCTGGAGGCATACAATGGCAGGATCTAGGGGTAAGGTGAAACTGTGGGATGGGTCACAGTAAGAGGGAAGGGATAAATATAAAATGTGTGAGACTAGAGACAACACGCTCAATTAAGTGATTGTCATGGTATCTAGAATATATCTGCAGTGCATTGTGAGATGCCAATGAAGTGGTTAAAGGAACAATTTACTCAGGCATAAGAAAGGACAGCACTGAAACGTGTTAAAAATATTGCCTGAAAAAAATGTTAGATAACAGCTGTTGAAACTGAAACTAACGCCAATAGCACTACTAGTGGAGAGGAACACACTTTTGTAAGATTGACAATAAATGGTGCTTCATTCAGGAGCATAAGAAAGGAACACAGCAAAGGAAACATATTACAATATTCACTATTAAAGGGACATGGGAGTCAATAGTATTATGGGACTATATAGCCCCAACATACTACAGTATTACAAGACAAAGTTAAATGTGTGTGCAATGTGCACATAGGTTACTAATCAGCAGCTACTGTCTAAGTACACTGTCCCATAAACCAGTGTTTCTCCGCTTCAGTCATCAAGTACCCTTAATAGGCCAGATTTTCATGATATCATAGCTAGATGGGTGGGTGAGAGCAGGTTAGTAACCATGGTTACCGATCAGCTGATTATTTCACCTGCTCTATAGTTCTGAAAAACTGGCCTGTTTGGGGAACTTGATACTGCTATAAACATACTCAAAATGTAATTTCCCTTGAAAACGCATAATAAAATAAAGTGCAATACACATTATTATTTCTTTCACCTGCATTTCCTCTATTTTATCTCCAAAACATAAGCTGGAGTGCATTTTATAGAATGCAGAACCCGCTCCTACATGCTACACAATTGGCTGACTTTGTGCAGGATCTTGTATTTGTGTACCTAATTGGCCACAGTTAAGGAAGTAATATAAACATTCAAGAAGCTTTTAAAAGCTTCAAAACAACTTATATTTTTTCTAATAACATTACAGGTCTTGAAAACGTTTTTTAAGCAATTAGTTTTTTGCATGCAGATTGGTTGCTACACAGTGAATAATTTCTAATGCGTAATAAAAAAAAAAACCAAAAAAAAAAACCTAATCTCTCTAAGCTTTTAAAATGCTACATATTTTAATTTAGAAACGTCTGATAAAACATTAAAAAGAGTTTACATTAAAACGTTTGTTGTAGATGTACAATAAAGATTTGTCAGAGAATATCTGCCAATCAAATACATTTTTACACTATAAATTGCTTTATGTTACCCAATAAAAATGATACACAATTTGCTTCTAAACAAGACCTGCCAGTTTTTTTTTTTTTTTAATACTGAACATGCAATTATACACAATCAGTAACATTTTACCCTTTTTCTTTTAAACCTGAAGGTATTCTATTTGCCTGTGTTTTATTATGCCATAGCTTGCAGAGCAGTCACACCACAGTAACCATTTTATACAATTTTCAAAAACGTATGAATCTTGCAGTCTATTTAAATTAACATAACACTCAAACATCTTTTAAATGTGCAGCTCATGTATACAAAAAACAACTGAATATTAATTTTGTATAAATTACCGTTGTTTACAATGGGAACAGCAAATATACACAACTAATTTTTAACAGAAATGTTATATTACAGAATTTGAGCGATTAAAAATACTTAAACTTTCAATGCTAACAAAACATACAACTTGCTGATTGAATTTGAGTGAATGACTAGCTCACAGGGTAACACAAGTCAAGCAACTTTCCAATAGCTCTAATGAAAGTGACTGAAAATGTCTGAGCTTCCCCTAGTCACCCACCTCCCTATGCTAGGGTAAGGCTTGATTGGACAAGCCTGAACGACTAAACTCCAACAATAAGTGCCTGACTGGCTGTTCCTAATATCAATCATTAGTACTACTATGGCAGGATTGTAAAGGGGACGAAAGACCCTCTGTACATCATTACAAATAAAGGAGTGGATTATTAAAACAGTATCCCCCCCCCCCCCTTCATGTGCATTTTACGGCACCAAACAGCACAAATGAATGAATGATTTGGTCAAGCAGTCATTCAATATCGTATTTGGCAGTTCACAACTCTCCAAATCAGCATAAATTCATATGAATTTGTATTTAAAGCCAAATGCACGTCTAATTATAAATGAGATGGTAAAGAAAATCTCAAAAGGTTTAAAATCCATTTATTATTGCTATTTTCCACAAGACATTGTTTGCACAGTTTTGAGACTTACAGTATACCGGTCTTTAGCAGAAGAGGCTAGATAAGAGGAAACCTAGGTTTCAACATGACACCACCAATTACTTTATATATATATCAATTTAATATTTAAACAATTAACAGAATGCTACAAAAAATACATCAAGCTATTCTTTGCATTGGATAAATCATTATATATAATGTCCCTTTAAATTAAGCATTACACTGTGTCCTTCACAACTTGCCTTACAAAGATATTTTAAAACTCTGACCTATTTATGTCTCAGCAGTGGGGACTTCTCTCTATTAAAAACATTTTCATTGAAGCATGACGCTCTTAGTGAAGAAATACACTGGAATTATCAGTGTTTAAAAAAACATAAAATAATCAGAAAATGTAAAAACAAGGAAAAAATGCTAGATTGATACTGACCATAAATTAATACTCATTCATACACATTACCACTGTGCTATTACCTAGGTGCTAAATCAGCAGGGGTTTTCTTCCTGTAGTTATTCACCCACAAATAATACATTTGTTATGGTTTCAAGGAAGTAAACCATTCCAGAGGAAATAAGCTGCTAATCTGTATCCTCTATAGACTTTGCATAAATAGGTCAAAAGATCCTCATTTCCAAGTTACAGAGGAGAAGGAAAAGGTAAAAATGTAAGAAAAAACAGAATTTATGTTTACCTGATAAATTACTTTCTCCAACGGTGTGTCCGGTCCACGGCGTCATCCTTACTTGTGGGATATTCTCCTCCCCAACAGGAAATGGCAAAGAGCCCAGCAAAGCTGGTCACATGATCCCTCCTAGGCTCCGCCTACCCCAGTCATTCGACCGACGTTAAGGAGGAATATTTGCATAGGAGAAACCATATGGTACCGTGGTGACTGTAGTTAAAGAAAATAAATTATCAGACCTGATTAAAAAAAAACCAGGGCGGGCCGTGGACCGGACACACCGTTGGAGAAAGTAATTTATCAGGTAAACATAAATTCTGTTTTCTCCAACATAGGTGTGTCCGGTCCACGGCGTCATCCTTACTTGTGGGAACCAATACCAAAGCTTTAGGACACGGATGAAGGGAGGGAGCAAATCAGGTCACCTAAATGGAAGGCACCACGGCTTGCAAAACCTTTCTCCCAAAAATAGCCTCAGAAGAAGCAAAAGTATCAAACTTGTAAAATTTGGTAAAAGTGTGCAGTGAAGACCAAGTCGCTGCCCTACATATCTGATCAACAGAAGCCTCGTTCTTGAAGGCCCATGTGGAAGCCACAGCCCTAGTGGAATGAGCTGTGATTCTTTCGGGAGGCTGCCGTCCGGCAGTCTCGTAAGCCAATCTGATGATGCTTTTAATCCAAAAAGAGAGAGAGGTAGAAGTTGCTTTTTGACCTCTCCTTTTACCGGAATAAACAACAAACAAGGAAGATGTTTGTCTAAAATCCTTTGTAGCATCTAAATAGAATTTTAGAGCGCGAACAACATCCAAATTGTGCAACAGACGTTCCTTCTTTGAAACTGGTTTCGGACACAGAGAAGGTACGATAATCTCCTGGTTAATGTTTTTGTTAGAAACAACTTTTGGAAGAAAACCAGGTTTAGTACGTAAAACCACCTTATCTGCATGAAACACCAGATAAGGAGGAGAACACTGCAGAGCAGATAATTCTGAAACTCTTCTGGCAGAAGAAATTGCAACTAAAAACAAAACTTTCCAAGATAATAACTTAATATCAACGGAATGCAAGGGTTCAAACGGAACCCCCTGAAGAACTGAAAGAACTAAATTGAGACTCCAAGGAGGAGTCAAAGGTTTGTAAACAGGCTTAATTCTAACCAGAGCCTGAACAAAGGCTTGAACATCTGGCACAGCAGCCAGTTTTTTGTGAAGTAACACCGACAAGGCAGAAATCTGTCCCTTCAGGGAACTTGCAGATAAACCCTTTTCCAATCCTTCTTGAAGGAAGGATAGAATCCTAGGAATCTTAACCTTGTCCCAAGGGAATCATTTAGATTCACACCAACAGATATATTTTTTCCAAATTTTGTGGTAAATCTTTCTAGTTACAGGCTTTCTGGCCTGAACAAGAGTATCGATAACAGAATCTGAGAACCCTCGCTTCGATAAAATCAAGCGTTCAATCTCCAAGCAGTCAGCTGGAGTGAAACCAGATTCGGATGTTCGAACGGACCCTGAACAAGAAGGTCTCGTCTCAAAGGTAGCTTCCAAGGTGGAGCCGATGACATATTCACCAGATCTGCATACCAAGTCCTGCGTGGCCACGCAGGAGCTATCAAGATCACCGACGCCCTCTCCTGATTGATCCTGGCTACCAGCCTGGGGATGAGAGGAAACGGCGGGAACACATAAGCTAGTTTGAAGGTCCAAGGTGCTACTAGTGCATCCACTAGAGCCGCCTTGGGATCCCTGGATCTGGACCCGTAGCAAGGAACCTTGAAGTTCTGACGAGAGGCCATCAGATCCATGTCTGGAATGCCCCACAGCTGAGTGACTTGGGCAAAGATTTCCGGATGGAGTTCCCACTCCCCCGGATGCAATGTCTGACGACTCAGAAAGTCCGCTTCCCAATTTTCCACTCCTGGGATGTGGATAGCAGACAGGTGGCAGGAGTGAGACTCCGCCCATAGAATGATTTTGGTCACTTCTTCCATCGCTAGGGAACTCCTTGTTCCCCCCTGATGGTTGATGTACGCAACAGTTGTCATGTTGTCTGATTGAAACCGTATGAACTTGGCCCTCGCTAGCTGAGGCCAAGCCTTGAGAGCATTGAATATCGCTCTCAGTTCCAGAATGTTTATCGGTAGAAGAGATTCTTCCCGAGACCAAAGACCCTGAGCTTTCAGGGATCCCCAGACCGCGCCCCAGCCCATCAGACTGGCGTCGGTCGTGACAATGACCCACTCTGGTCTGCGGAATGTCATCCCTTGTGACAGGTTGTCCAGGGACAGCCACCAACGGAGTGAATCTCTGGTCCTCTGATTTACTTGTATCTTCGGAGACAAGTCTGTATAGTCCCCATTCCACTGACTGAGCATGCACAGTTGTAATGGTCTTAGATGAATGCGCGCAAAAGGAACTATGTCCATTGCCGCTACCATCAACCCGATCACTTCCATGCACTGAGCTATGGAAGGAAGAGGAACGGAATGAAGTATCCGACAAGAGTCTAGAAGTTTTGTTTTTCTGGCCTCTGTCAGAAAAATCCTCATTTCTAAGGAGTCTATTATTGTTCCCAAGAAGGGAACCCTTGTTGACGGGGATAGAGAACTCTTTTCCACGTTCACTTTCCATCCGTGAGATCTGAGAAAGGCCAGGACAATGTCCGTGTGAGCCTTTGCTTGAAGAAGGGACGACGCTTGAATCAGAATGTCGTCCAAGTAAGGTACTACAGCAATGCCCCTTGGTCTTAGCACAGCTAGAAGGGACCCTAGTACCTTTGTGAAAATCCTTGGAGCAGTGGCCAATCCGAAAGGAAGCGCCACGAACTGGTAATGTTTGTCCAGGAATGCGAACCTTAGGAACCGATGATGTTCCTTGTGGATAGGAATATGTAGATACGCATCCTTTAAATCCACCGTGGTCATGAATTGACCTTCCTGGATGGAAGGAAGAATAGTTCGAATGGTTTCCATCTTGAACGATGGAACCTTGAGAAACTTGTTTAAGATCTTGAGATCTAAGATTGGTCTGAACGTTCCCTCTTTTTTGGGAACTATGAACAGATTGGAGTAGAACCCCATCCCTTGTTCTCTTAATGGAACAGGATGAATCACTCCCATTTTTAACAGGTCTTCTACACAATGTAAGAATGCCTGTCTTTTTATGTGGTCTGAAGACAACTGAGACCTGTGGAACCTCCCCCTTGGGGGAAGTCCCTTGAATTCCAGAAGATAACCTTGGGAGACTATTTCTAGCGCCCAAGGATCCAGAACATCTCTTGCCCAAGCCTGAGCGAAGAGAGAGAGTCTGCCCCCCACCAGATCCGGTCCCGGATCGGGGGCCAACATTTCATGCTGTCTTGGTAGCAGTGGCAGGTTTCTTGGCCTGCTTTCCCTTGTTCCAGCCTTGCATTGGTCTCCAAGCTGGCTTGGCTTGAGAAGTATTACCCTCTTGCTTAGAGGACGTAGCACCTTGGGCTGGTCCGTTTCTACGAAAGGGACGAAAATTAGGTTTATTTTTGGCCTTGAAAGGCCGATCCTGAGGAAGGGCGTGGCCCTTACCCCCAGTGATATCAGAGATAATCTCTTTCAAGTCAGGGCCAAACAGCGTTTTCCCCTTGAAAGGAATTGTAAGTAGCTTGTTCTTGGAAGACGCATCAGCCGACCAAGATTTCAACCAAAGCGCTCTGCGCGCCACAATAGCAAACCCAGAATTTTTAGCCGCTAACCTAGCCAATTGCAAAGTGGCGTCTAGGGTGAAAGAATTAGCCAATTTGAGAGCATTGATTCTGTCCATAATCTCCTCCAAAGGAGGAGAATCACTATCGACCGCCTTTATCAGATCATCAAACCAGAAACATGCGGCTGTAGCGACAGGGACAATGCATGAAATAGGTTGTAGAAGGTAACCTTGCTGAACAAACATCTTTTTAAGCAAACCTTCTAATTTTTTATCCATAGGATCTTTGAAAGCACAACTATCCTCTATGGGTATAGTGGTGCGTTTGTTTAAAGTGGAAACCGCTCCCTCGACCTTGGGGACTGTCTGCCATAAGTCCTTTCTGGGGTCGACCATAGGAAACAATTTTTTAAATATGGGGGGAGGGACGAAAGGAATACCGGGCCTTTCCCATTCTTTATTAACAATGTCCGCCACCCGCTTGGGTATAGGAAAAGCTTCTGGGAGCCCCGGCACCTCTAGGAACTTGTCCATTTTACATAGTTTCTCTGGGATGACCAACTTGTCACAATCATCCAGAGTGGATAATACCTCCTTAAGCAGAATGCGGAGATGTTCCAACTTAAATTTAAATGCAATCACATCAGGTTCAGCCTGTTGAGAAATGTTCCCTGAATCAGTAATTTCTCCCTCAGACAAAACCTCCCTGGCCCCATCAGACTGGGTTAGGGGCCCTTCAGAAATATTATTATCAGCGTCGTCATGCTCTTCAGTATCTAAAACAGAGCAGCCGCGCTTACGCTGATAAGTGTTCATTTTGGCTAAAATGTTTTTGACAGAATTATCCATTACAGCCGTTAATTGTTGCATAGTAAGGAGTATTGGCGCGCTAGATGTACTAGGGGCCTCCTGAGTGGGCAAGACTCGTGTAGACGAAGGAGGGAATGATGCAGTACCATGCTTACTCCCCTCACTTGAGGAATCATCTTGGGCATCATTGTCATTTTCACATAAATCACATTTATTTAAATGAATAGGAATTCTGGCTTCCCCACATTCAGAACACAGTCTATCTGGTAGTTCAGACATGTTAAACAGGCATAAACTTGATAACAAAGTACAAAAAACGTTTTAAAATAAAACCGTTACTGTCACTTTAAATTTTAAACTGAACACACTTTATTACTGCAATTGCGAAAAAACATGAAGGAATTGTTCAAAATTCACCAAATTTTCACCACAGTGTCTTAAAGCCTTAAAAGTATTGCACACCAAATTTGGAAGCTTTAACCCATAAAATAACGGAACCGGAGCCGTTTTGAACTTTAACCCCTTTACAGTCCCTGGTATCTGCTTTGCTGAGACCCAACCAAGCCCAAAGGGGAATACGATACCAAATGACGCCTTCAGAAAGTCCTTTCTAAGTATCAGAGCTCCTCTCACATGCGACTGCATGCCATGCCTCTCAAAAACAAGTGCGCAACACCGGCGCGAAAATGAGGCTCTGCTTATGCTTTGGGAAAGCCCCTAAAGAATAAGGTGTCTAATACAGTGCCTGCCGATATCAATATATCAAAATACCCAGATAAAATGATTCCTCAAGGCTAAATATATGTTAATAATGAATCGATTTAGCCCAAATAAAGTCTACAGTCTTAATAAGCCCTTGTGAAGCCCTTATTTACGATCGTAATAAACATGGCTTACCGGATCCCATAGGGAAAATGACAGCTTCCAGCATTACATCGTCTTGTTAGAATGTGTCATACCTCAAGCAGCAAGAGACTGCACACTGTTCCCCCAACTGAAGTTAATTGCTCTCAACAGTCCTGTGTGGAACAGCCATGGATTTTAGTGACGGTTGCTAAAATCATTTTCCTCATACAAACAGAAATCTTCATCTCTTTTCTGTTTCTGAGTAAATAGTACATACCAGCACTATTTCAAAATAACAAACTCTTGATTGAATAATAAAAACTACAGTTAAACACTAAAAAACTCTAAGCCATCTCCGTGGAGATGTTGCCTGTACAACGGCAAAGAGAATGACTGGGGTAGGCGGAGCCTAGGAGGGATCATGTGACCAGCTTTGCTGGGCTCTTTGCCATTTCCTGTTGGGGAGGAGAATATCCCACAAGTAAGGATGACGCCGTGGACCGGACACACCTATGTTGGAGAAAGTAGTGTTTGGTGCACATAAACATATAGGGGCATATTTATCAAAGTGCGAGCGGACATGATACGATGTAGTCAGTGTATCATGTCCACTGCACATCGATAAATGCTGACAGCATACACTGTTGGCATTTATCATTGCACCAGCAGTTCACCAGAACTGCTTGCGCAATACCGCACCCTGCAGATTTGCGGCCAATCGGCCACTAGCAGGGTGTGTCAATCAACCCAATCGTATTTGATCGGGTTGATTTCTGTCCGCCGCCTCAGAGCAGGCGGACAAGTTATGGAACAGCGGTCTTTAGAACAAGGGGCATCAAGCTCCATTCTGAGCTTGATAATTCGACCCCAGAGTGTTAAACCTAAAAGAGTAATGGATGTCAGTAATATATTGTTCCAGAGGAAGAGGCAGAAGGGGCAGTAGAGGGGACAAATGCATCCTCCTGGAATTGTGCTGTTTATATGAAAACATAAGCACCCACTTTTGGTACAAATGAGTACGTTTTTTAAATGTTATTTTTCAGATGACGTGCAGCTCATGTACAAACGCAACTCTCCCCTGCTTCACACATTGCCACGGATGTTATGGTCTAGGCATATTACCCCCCCATTAAAAATGTTGCAGATGCCCATGATACTGATGTGAGCATCAATGGGTGGGATCACCAATTACTAACTGGGGAATGTGATGAGGTAGGTACAGACAGGACTAGTGGCAAAACCATTATACGCAGGTGCAGTATATTCTTTAAAAATAATCACAGTCATATATATGATAGAATAAAATACCCCCATATATTATACATTGTTATTGCATACACTTTTAGAACCTGGCAGCAGTAGGCAGAGTTGATATACAGTGAGGTGCAACTCTAGTAAGGGAAGAGCAGTGTTAGTAGCCATAAGTGCTGTGCTGGCTCTTTATTCAGTCTGCTGTGAAGTTAATCGGTGATGATGTCAAATAATATAAAACCAAGAAGGGTGAGGTGTTTATGTTTCCGAAGCACAATATTGGCACGACTTGTAACAAAGGCAAATGAGGAAGAAAACTAGCTGATTAAACATTTGGATCTTGGTCTTTATACAATCAGTTTTTTATTTCAGTAAACACCATTACACATCTGTCATTGGTATATCAATTACATTCAAATCAGTTGGGGATGAAGATCTAATACACAATTCATTTCTATTACTAATTATCACCACATCCACAATACAATATAAAATAAAGGTTAATATACCCCCCCCCCCCAATATCTGTTTTTATGGATCAGTGTAATTACCACATTTATTATTAAAGGGACATGAAAACCAAACTTGTTCTTTCATGATTCATATAGAACAAGTAATAAAAAAAACTTTCCAATTTACTTCTATTATCACATGTTCTTTGTTGCCTATGTATCTTTTATTGAAAAGCAGGGACGTAAGCTCAGAAGCGTGCACGTGTGTGCAGCCCTATATGACAGCAATACTGCAAGAATTGTATCCATTTGCAAGAGCACCAGGACTATTTCCTGCCACGTAGTGCTCCACACACCTACCTAGGTATCTCTTTAACAAATAATAACATGGTAATGAAGCAAATTTGACAATGGAAGTAACTTCAAAACTTTTTTCTAAAATTCTATGCTCTGTCTGAATCACAAAATAAAACGTTTGGGTTTCATATGCCTTTAAGAGAAACATAACAAGAGATGTTCAGTGCACACTGCCTCCTGGCCTTCTGAAGCAAATTTGATGATAAAAGTAAATTAGAAAGTTGTTTAAAACGACATGCTCCATCTGAATCATGAAAGTTTAATTTGGACTTTACTATCCCTTTAATTCTTAGGATAACCATATGGATATCCCAGACTCCCCTTGTAGTGCTGCCCTTAGCTTCTCTATTGGAAATCTATAAAACAAATCAACCACCCTTTCTGTAAAAAGTGCTTCTGCAAATTACCCCTGATCCTACTACCCTGCTCTTTTTTTTGCATTAATGTATTTGAAGGTTTATATCAAATTACCTCTCATTTCTCTCCTCTAAGCTGTTTGTATCAAGATCATGAATTACTTTCTTGTTAGGGGTCGATTTATCAAAGGCTTTCACCAGCCTTTGAGCCCCTACGGCTGCAGGTTCTCACAAGAGAACCTGCTCGCCGTATTTAACAAGCAGCGGTCATCAGACCACTGCTTTCCTAACCTTTCGCAACCTCTAAGGTGGCGAAATTCAAGCTCCGCGGTCTAGTCCGACCGGAGTGATTAACAGCTCCTTCACATGCATGATTGGCTATGCGTGGGTAGGGGGCGGGATTGCACGCTCGTGTACAACTCCTCCAGGGAAATTCGCCCTGCCTGAGGCGACCTGCAGCGGACAGGGGCGCGTATATGCGCCCCTGTCCGCCTTTGCTTGATAAATCTAGCCCCTAATTTAATTCATAAGCAGTATAGTCACTGCTGGGTTGTTAGGTGTCCAGTATTTAACTGCCTGTCCAGTAAAAATGAAGTTAAAAAAATATATAACTAAACTGATTGGGTCAGATCTGGAGTCTGCTATGGGAATACAATTTACAAAGGTTGCATGTAATATTATCTGATCTGAGGTCCAATGTGGGCTATATGGCTGAAAGATGCTACAGGCCCAATTGGTTTGCTATTGGTATGTATGTGGCTGCAGGGGGTTTAATTTGGGGGTTATTTTGGCATAGGATATGGAAGGCAAATGTTGACTGCCCATGGAATGTGATCACAACCCTGTCTACAATCTTCTGCAAATCATCTAGTAATTTTCTGGAGTATAGCTGTCAACTCCAGTGGTTGCTACAGTTCATTTTGGCTTAGAGTCACCGGAGTAACTACAGGAATTTCAGAGGTCTCATCTGAGAAATGAGACTAGGCCGACACCACTAGGGGACCCTTTTGGATCCTAAAATCAGTAGTAGTATCACTCCACCTTTATTATGTCTGGCCCCCTACAAAGTGCATGATTTTGCCTTTACATAATGGTTGAGGGATTTTCAACATGGCTGCTAATCTGTACTTGTACAAAAAAAATATTATTGTCATCATATTTGTACAGGAAAGCTGCACATATCCTCAGGAACAGACTAACCAAAGGGGGAAGGGGGGATCTCATTCATAGAGAAGTAGTTCCTCTTTTTCCTATGAGGCTGCAAGCTCAGCTTCTTCTCAGCAAACAGCCAGAACGGATGATGTTGAAGGGGAAAGCTCCGTCATAGCCTTTGTCCTGTGGCCCAGCAAGGTCTAGTTACATCCCTACTTGGAATCTCACTAATTTCATGAAATTAAATGGTTTTGAAAACAAATATTATAGAAAGGCACACAAAATAACTTGCTTTTGATTGCAATATCATTTAAAAGTTCTCTACAGTAACTTTCATTTAAAAAAAGTGACCTAAAAAGGTTTTGATTAGTTAACTGTATCTCTGCTCATACAGAGCTGTTTGAAATTAGCTTTACCACAAGATAAAACACCAGCTCATTTAAATTTGATGGTTTTGATTTCCTATAACACAAAAACATTCTCTTTTAAAACCGCATAAAAGGAAAGTAGCTTTTGATTGTAGACGAGAACGAGCCTATTGAGTCTTTCCATATTGTTATCTGAAGTGTAAATTAAATCCTCAGGATTATTTTTTCAGGAATAGGAAGCGACCAAAAAAAAAAAAAAAAAAAGGACTAAAATTTTTAAATTGCGCTAGAACATAAAAACATATGTTAAAAAGCTGTTTTGGTTAAAGTACTGCATTTTAATTAAATACATTTTATAAACACAATATTGGGGCTATTTCCTGCTTCCCTCTAGTAGTAATTGGTGCTACTGCACTCAAATCTAGCTTTCACTGCACTACAGTGTGGATATTTTTGCATATGTACAGTAAGTCTCCCTCTGATACCTGCAGTGAAACCTAGGTTCCAAAATGGCAGCACCCATAGTTAGAGGGTGTCATGCTGCATCCAGTTACTTAGCAACCTTATTTCCACGGCTTCATTTTTTTGCGGCAGTCGCATCATTTTGTTGCATCTTGATGAGCATGTCTTTTGAGAACGTATAAGGTTTCAATGAGCAAAATTAGCTATTTCAAATACACTCTGTAGCAAGAGTAATAAGTAACTGAGAACACATTAAAAATTATCTATAGATATTGCTGTAAAATACATCTAAAATTGTGCTTTTTTTTACTTGGGTTAATACTTTAAGGCAATTTATTTATGTGAGCTTTTGTTACTTTTCCATCCCTCCCTAAGTGTCTATGGTGTCACATGCTTTTAAAAGGGGGATTATCAGTTTTGCATCAACAATCCCGATACGAAAACCATTCTTTGCAAATGTAACTAAATTGAATCAGTGCTAAACCTCCTTAAAGGGATACTGAACTTAATTTTTTTCTTTCAGGATTATAACAGAAAATGTATTCCTTTGGCTGCGAAGCCATTTCCCACCTGGGTGCTAAACTGGATTTGAGCTTTTTTTTAAAACTTTTTTTAAATATATTTATTTTTTACCAGATCCCCAAGACTTATACCGTTGGAAAGGTTAGGAGATTGGGGTTCTGTAGCTGCTAAGATGCCGGAGATACAGGCTTCTAAGCAGCATGCCCCCATTTCCCTATTTTGTTCATTGTTAATTTTAAATAAAGTTGCGTAGTGACGTCATCACGTCATTGTGCGTGACATCACTGCGTAAATCGTGAAGCCCCGGCAATGCATCTCACTATTCAGGCCAGTTAGCCAGGGTGGGAGCCCCCAGATTGCCCTCAAGATGGGCGAGTGCTAGCGACAGCTCTGAGCCATCGTCAGCACCTGACTGGGACAATTTGCAATGGCTCAGAGCCGTCGTTAGCACTCAAAGGGTTAAAGGGATACTGACCCCAATTTTTTTTCTTTCATTATTCAGATAGAGCATGCAATTTTAAGCAACTTTCTAATTTACTTCTATTATCAATTTTTCTTTTTTCTCTTGGTATCTTTATTTAAAAAGCAGGAATGTAAACTTACAAGCCAGCCCATCTTTGGTTCAGCACCTGGGTAGTGCTTGCTTATTGGTGGCTAAATGTAGCCACCAATCAGCAAGCACTTTCCAGGGTTCTGAACCAAAAATGGACCGGCTCCTATGTTTACATTCCTGCTTTTTCAAATGAAAGAAAAAATTTGGGTTCAGTATCCCTTTAAGAAAAAACAAGAAAGGCGGCTACCCCCGTCTGCACATGAGTTTGTGCTATATCTGAATATTCATTTGCGATTAGTTAGCAGCGTTTCTTTTGTTCTGGGGACAGGGATATCAGTGGAAAAAAATCTTACATATGAAGGTTCATAATCATGTAGTTTACAGTTTGTGTTTAAAAGGGACAGTAAAGTCAAAATTAAACTTTTATGATTCAGATAGGGCATGCAATTTTAAACAACTTTCCAATTTACTTTTATCATTAAATTTGCTTTGTTTCCTTGGTGGTATTTTTGAAAAACTAAACCTAATGAGGCTCAAACTGATTTCTAAACAGTTGAAAACCTCCTCCTAGCTCAGAACATTTTGAAAGTTTTTCACAGTTAGACAGTACTAGTTCATGTGTGTCATATAAATAACATTGTGTTCACAATTTAGGAGTCTTCCCTGATTGGCTAATCTGCAAGTCTGTCAAAAGCACAGAGATAAGGGGGCAGTCTGCAGAGGCTAAGATACAAGGTAATCACATAGGTAAACCATATATTAATATAACTGTGTTGGTTATGCAAAACTGGGGAATGGGTAATAAAGGGATTAACTATAGTTTTCAACAAAAACAATTCGGGTATAGACTGTCCCTTTAAATGTTATCTGTTATTTATTGAAGAAATAAGTGGTATACATACATACACATGAATAGACACCTAATTAGGACTCACAGAAGGCTCAGATAGATGATGGTTAGCATTTTTTCTTAGCAATAAAGTATTTTTTAATTAAAGGTATGTACATTGTTTTTTGTGTGTTTGTTTTTAGAAATATTACTATTGCACACTTATTAGACTGCAGTATTGTGTAAATTTAACTTTATTGCTATATTCGCTTTATTGCAGTGGTCTGGAACCGAACCCGCAATATCTCCAAGGTAAAGTGTATAATAATAATAATAAAAAAAAAAACTTTATAACTAATAAAAAATAACTTTAGCTTCTATAAAATAATGAGAGCAACCAAGTCCGGGATTCCTCTTATTTCTCTCTTTTGTGGATGAAAATTAAGGACAGGTATAAACCATACAATAGTCCAAACACTGAGCTGAGCAAGAAATGACTGAGTAGAATGTGACAATAATAAAGTAGATCCCCCCTCAGTCATTGTTCACACCATTCATTTTTTTGTTTATTTTTTGTGCTTTATTGCCTGTTTTATATATGTCCCTAATTGTCCTCAGAAAGAGAGAGATAAGGGAGACCTAGGTTCTGCCATGTCAGTACCCACTACTTTATAGAAACATAGTGGAATTGGAAAGCCCACAATTTACAGTTAAATGACAGGAAAAGGAGACAGAATAAATAAAGTTTCTTGCAATTTTTTTACTACGCTTAAACATTTTACATTACAATCTCAAACTATTTAGAATGGAAACAAAATTAACAGCACAGTCTCTTTAAATGTTGCCTGTATCAGTGGTGAAGTAAAATATGTTAAAGGTCAGACTAGACTTGATCTGATTCCCATGTTGAGTTTGTGCAGTCAGCTAAAAAAATATAGGGAGGTAACTTGTAGCATGTCAGAGAGTGTGCAGCAGCATCTTATGTGAGGCACTGATAAGATAAAAGGGATGAGTCTATGCTGTAAGTATGTGACATGAAAGTATATTCAGCAACGTGCACTAAGGCGATGGATCTTACAATTATGTATTTACTGACAGTGGCCAACATGAAATGCATGGCAGCAAATCAGTAAACCATTCCTCAGTTATAACATTGGCCCAACTGCCCGTTCTTCAGTCATAATACTCTGTATAACGTATCCTAAAAAACTAATTCTACAAGACTCGGTCCCTTGGGCTGAGTTATGTAAAAAGGAGTTTGTTCTCAGTTATCATATCAAGTACTGAGGGGTATATCACTGGACTGCTATGAAATAACTAACCAGTGCACAATCCTGCCATATTGCTATAGAATAACATAGCTAAACACTTTAAAAACAAACATCTTGTTTACTGCAATTGTCTTTCAGTAGCCACATTCCACCCATCATTTGCCTTATTTGGAGGAGACCATCTGGGCTAGAGTCTGCAGACAACACGGCTAGTCATGGTCATTGTGTTAGTAAAACGTACATTTCTAGAACTCCCATATAAAAACTAATATGGGGCAAAAGAGGGATCACACACACCCAAGTCTCATTATAGCAACCGTGATAGAACAGTGGTAAAAGAAACAAACCCCTCTGTTGTCTCCCATAATGCAGATAAAATACCTCTTATTGAAAATCAGCAACCTTACTCTTTTAAAAGAGTGGTTCTATGCCCATCTAAGTTGCAAGATGACTACCATAACAATAATCTCACAGCATTGGATCTACTGGTTACTTTAAATCATCCACTCACCACAGAACAATATCCTAAAACCCTTCACTTAAAAGACAAGCTTCCCATTATTCAACCAACCTGTGGATATGACGGTCATACTAACAATGATTACCTGGTAGTAACCTCTAGCCTCATTTTGTTGTGTTGTTGATGCTAGAGCCCAGAGACCCTTACTTCTATGAGGTAAAATACGGCAAGTATCAAAATAAATGGGAGAACTGGTGTGTGTATAAATAGAGGCCAATGAACTACTATATATAATGATTATTTTAGCCCCTTCAGAATTTACCCATCCGTCCAAGTAAGTATTGAAACAGAAAAATGAACCACATTATCATCGCTGTGACCATGTGCTTCAAAAACTCCTGTGATTGGCTCCTGGGGACTGCCTGCTTCACTAGGCACGTCTCCCAGTCGGATCAACCGCCATTTGTTTCCAGAATGGAGCAAGACTCCACAAACGTTGGGACATTCCATGACGTACTAAAGATGTTTAAGCCCAGCGCTTTTAGGACGGCAAGGAACATCCTAACAACGTCTAGGGGTTAAGTATTGTATGTATGGTGGTCATTTTTAAAAAAAATATTTTTTATTATTTTTTACTACACTAAGTTTGTTGGGGCAGGGGTAGGAACAGGCATACAGAATGGCTTGTCATCCCTATTTTTTCCAATTTTAGATTTGATCTTATATTTTATGGTTAAATATAATATTCTTACTCATTTTCTAACATATTAATTACTATTTTTTATTTAACAACATGGGCATAGAACTCTAAATTTGTTCATATGTGGAACCATAAAGTGTGTGTTTAAAATATTAAGGAAATAATAAATCTCATGCTGTTATTTACTATGTGTGATATAGAAAATGACAGAAAAACGTAAGTTATTAAATTTACATAGTGGCTTTTTCCCCATATTTAGATATTTGTTGAGCTATTGAAAAAAAAACAAGGTAGGACTTGTGTGGGTACGAGTGCAAAGAATTAAGAAAAGCTTTAGAACTGGTGTGTGAAATGCCTTAGCACTGAAGGGGTTAAGAAATAAATGTTTAAACAATAAACAAACTATGACAAATCTGAAGGTAAAATAACAAGCAGAACTAAGCAGTTCCCAATGTTTTTCTGTCTCAAGATCGAGTAAAATATCACCAAAGGAGCAAGACCAGACAGTCAATAAGAGACCAGATGCACTGAAAATACTGCACAATAAGCAACATTCTGCACCGAGGAGCGCATGCTACGTCTGCTTTCTTAACACAATTTGCTATCTTTGCATATTCAAAGCACTGTTTGCTCTCTGATCATTGTGCAGATCTGAATTTTCTTCCTGTTTCATCTCAGCCACAAGCTTCTTTCCGATTTAAAATACACTCAGCATGATGTCGGTCTACTCACTTTTGTGTGAAAGCAGGAAATGGAAATACAGATCTGAACTATTACTAAACATGCAGATCTAATGTACACAGAACTATGTATTTCACAATGTTTACAAATTGCAATGTGGCCCACAACACACTGGGGTGGATCATTGTATAAACTGTATATAATAAAGGACATAGAAAAATGGAAAGAGAGGGTTACAAGGGGGTACAACGTAGTCATATATACCTAAAGGGACAGTGTACTCAGGCAAGCAGGTAAACAAGTGTTTATTGTATTCAAAGCTATTGCAGGAACCCCCTTTCAAAATGGCTGGGCACTCTCTCACTTACCCCCACTGGGAATTTGATTTCTACTGCTGTTTATTGTTGATATAGTTTTTCTATAGTCAATACTGCAGTATTATTTTTTTTAGAATAGGTGCTGATTTCAACAGACAAAAGCAGCTATTTCAAAAGACATGATAAAGGTGATTGAGCTATTTGTAAATCATTTCACACACTCCAGTAGGAGCCTCATAATACTGATGCTTGCATTCCCTTTACTGTGAGCAAAATGAGCAATGGGAGTTAAATACCCCAAGCATCAACTAATTTTCAACACATACTAGTAGAATATATTTTTTTTTTTTAAAGTTTCAAAAAAGCTTTATTCAGATAAAATAAACACAGTACAGAATGTCATGCCACATACCAATAAATGAATTTGTGACAAATAAAGGAAAGTCTGTTGTTTAACGGGCGAGTAGGCCCTATGCATATTCGGCTATTATAAGGCATGCATGCTATCTAAATAGGTATTCACATCATACCTTGGAAACTACAAGTTAAGAGAAGATTATAACAACAAAATCCAAAACAAACTAAAATAAAATTATCTAAAATAAAATTATCCAACGACCATTCCAGCTATTGAAAAAGTTAGAGAAGAAAAGGGAGGGGTAATGGGGGGGGGAGGTCCGACTGGGCTGAGAACATTCGTCATTCTTGACTTAATTATCTAAGATGATTTGTGAGTGGAGGAGAGAATCCCAATAAAACTGGATGTTATGGAATAGCGGCAGGCAGCCATTTTTGTAATAGGAATATTCCTCTACTGAGAGAAGTTCAGATGTGTTGTGTAGCCAGTCCTGTACGGTAGGCGCATCTAAGGATTTCCACTTGCGGCTATAAGCAATCTGGCGCTGTTTAGGCAATATGGGAGGAGTTTCCATCTAATTTTACACCCTTTATCCGGCCTAACTAGTAGAATATTTTTATAACTTTTACTTGTGACTTTAGAATTCTTGTCAAAATGATCTGCCAGGAATGGTTCATCCCATTGACATTAGAACTATATTTTGTTCATACAAGCTTTATGGACGTATGCTGATGGTATGAAAATATATAATTCTCAATTTTAACCCAAACAGAAGGCTCAGATTATTCAGAAATCTGAACTTCTGCAAATCAAAAACAACAGATAGTGCAGGGGGTCCTGAGAATAAATGTTTTTTCCCAATGTCATTTGTAGTTCATAAACTCAGTTCCAATCCCCAGGGAACAGAAGATCAGTATTATGTCTTGCCTACAGGAGATCATGTAAGGAAACAGTGTTATAATATGCATTTCTAAAAGGATATGCTAAGCAGCACAAATCATCATATACAATGAACAATTTTTTATTAGGCAAAGCCATTCTATTAGTCTTCTTGACTTTTTTATTTTTATTTTTAAAGGGACAGTGAAGCATACATAGGTAGGCTCAGGAGCAGCTATACATTACTGGGAGCTAGCTGCTAATTAGTGGCTGCACATATACACCCCTTATCAATGACTCACCAAATGGGTTCAGCTAGCTCCAAGTAGTACATTTCTGCTTCAACAAAAGGATACCAAAAGCATGAAGCAAAATTATTAATATATGTAAATTGTAATTTATTTTGTTTATTTAATTGTATGCTCTATCTGAATAATGAAAGATAAATGTGGAGTTTGATGTCCCTTTAAAAGGGACCTTAAACACTAAATAAATAATTGACAGAACAATGTATTCAGAGCAAAGATTTGCCTGAGAATAATATATGCATCTATTTTTTTTTAAATTCTATTGGTTGTTTAAATATATGAAAAAAAACAAGCACAACATTTTAATGTCCATAAAACAGTGGGCACCGCCATATTGTAAGTTAGATTTTTTTTTTGCTATGACCAATTAGGGACAGTTATACATGGTTTACTAGAGTGTGCAACCAATGACTGTGAATTACAGCTTTGCCTGCATTTCCACTTTTATCAGGAATTTGGGGAGCCAACAATATTCAGAATGAAATTACAGGAAAAGGGAACAAAATAAATAATGAAAGTATTTTGCAAAGTTGGTTTACAACATATAATCATACATTTTATATTAATATTTTTAAGTGTTTAATGTCTCTAATATTTTGAATGTATGCATTTCTGGTTAGGTTTACCATAATTTTTAGAGGTGAAACTGGGACCACCTGGTGCGGTGCCAGTGGGGGTGTGGTCAGGAGTGTGGTCAAGGGGGCGTGGCAATTACCGGTCCTTTTAAAGTAGTAGCTTTTATGTGTGTAATGTTTTGTGGATACTTTACCCTTCCTTAGTCAAACAAATGAATCACACAGTTTAAATAGCCCATAACACCACCCCCTAGTGAAAAAGGTACCATTACGTTGTCATGGCAAATAAATCATTAATCTAAATCTCAGATTCTAAATAATGCCAAACATCAAGCATAATTATCACTTTCATAATTATCAATTTCACAATTTAATATCTGCAGTGTAATATGTGTTTTATGTGTCTAATTAAGGAACAGAGCCAAATACTGATAAGGTATAAATACAACATTGAATGAAAGTAAAAAAGAAACACGTACCTGCTAAAGCTGTTTAATAGGCTACTCTATACCATAATGCAGGAAGATTATAGCCAAAATGCTATCCTGCATGAAGTAAAGCAAGATCCAGGCCAAAAATCCTTCCTGTCTGTACTTCCTAGTCATACCCATATGATTCCCCTAAAGGTGTATTACTGGCAATGTCACCAGGGGGGGGGGGGGGGAGAAGGTGTTAAATTCTTAGATAAATAAACCAAGTAGTACTACAAAATTAAAAAACCCTATGCTGCTCACTCAGCCTGTATTACTATATGTAAACTTTGAAGGACACGAACGTTAAGCTAGGCAGGGCTGTATGTAACAAAGTACCAGCATCCAACTATGCTGTAGAGCCACAGTCCAGTCATTTTGAATAATGTGTCCGGGTTTCAGGTGGTCTGAAACCCGGACACATGATTTGAAACCTGGAGGTGGCAACCCTACTGGGACAGAATGAACAACTGGGTGGGACACTGGGACAGCGCCTCCAAACCGGGACAATCCCAGTAAAAGTGGGACTTCTGGTAAGCCTATTTCTGGTATACTTTAAACAGTAGTTAACTATACCATTATATATACAAAACAGTTCAGTAATATGCATAAAACGTTTCCCAAGTATCATTTCCAGGTTCAAGGGGTAATTTGTGTGTCCTCATATAGAAGTACAAAATACTTTACTTCTAGTACCTGTGAAGATTTAAAAAAAAAAAAGATTCATGTGTCATTTTTTTTTTTTTTTAGTATTTTACTGATGAAGGAAAGAGTTAAATATGCCATTAAGGAAGCAGACAATATTTCACAACCTGAGTGAAAACAATTATGATGAGTAAGATAGTTTGCTCAAAGAAAGATTCCATAGACAATATGCAAATTATTCTGTTTTCCTTTCTGTTCCAATATATATATGTCAGACGTTGCTATATATTTTCACCAAAACTGTCACTATGTTAGAGTGGGGTGTGGGCTGCCACATTAAAAAGAACATTAAATACAATAGGATTGCAAAGTGAGCCTTACATATATTGCTGCAAGGGTGCAACACCTATGCAACGGCAAATTTCACAGCTCTAATGCCAGCCGTTACAAAGAAAACACATTTTTAATTTTTTGGTGTAAACCAAGATGGCTGCCACACCATGTGACTAATTCTTTCAACATGAACAATTGTGACTCCAAGCCACAATCTACAGTTATAAAGCAAATTTCACAGGTCTAACATAAGCGATTGCAGCGAAAACAATTTTTCAAAATTTTCGTTTAAATCAAGACGGCTGCAAGACCATGTGGCATAGAACCGCACACAACAGTGCAAAGCATAGTGGTAAATATAAAATTGCAAAATTGAAGCATTTTTGTCGTTTTTTGTTTTACGCTTAATTGAAAAACATTAAGCATTTTTGAATAATTCAAAATGGCTGCCAAACCATATCTGTAATATAAGCAGTTTCATATAGGAAGATTTTCAAATGTTTATTAAAATTTCTCACAAAAAGCAATATGGCTGCCAGACCATGTGACATATGACGTGACATAAGACAACAATGTTGGAAAAGAAGTAGCACAGTATTAGTCTGTTGCAGTATTAGTCTGTTGCAGCATACCTGATTTAAAGAGTTAAGCATAAGTAGTTAATGTTTCATTGGCATTTGAAACTAAAGAGGCAGAATCAAATACAAATAATTGAGATTGTACAAGCCAATATGGTTGCTGCACAATGTGACCGATTCTCTCCTAATAAGCACTTGGGAATCAAGGTCACCATATAAGAGTATACATAAAATGTTACAGCTTTAAAATAAGCGTTTGCAGAGAAAATACATACAGTACATAGCTTCCGTATTATGCACAATAGTGCACACCATAGCTATCAATAAAAAAATAAAGCACTTTTGTCAACGTTTTTGTTCTTTTTAACTGAAAAATATTGTTAAAGGAACACTGAACCCACATTTTTTCTTTCATGATTCAGATAGAGCATGCAATTTTAAGCAATTTTTTAATTTACTCCTACTATCAAATTTTCATCATTCTCTTGGTATCTTTATTTGAAAAGCAAGACTGTGAAGTTTGTGAGATTACTTCTTCGAGACTCCCTAGCTTTTACCCCCACAGCGCATAGTTTATTAACCCAACACACCAAAGTTTAGATGCCGGCCCATTTTTAGTGAACAACCTGGGTTGTCATTGCTGATTGGACAGCACCAATAAACAAGTGCTCTCCAGGGTTCTGAACCAACGATTGGCTGGCTCCTTAGCTTAGATGCTTTCTTTTTCAAATAAAGATAACAAGAGAACGAAGAAAAATTGATAAATAGGAGTAAATTAGAATGTTGTTTAAAATTGCATGCTCTATATGAATCACAAAGGAAAATAATTTGGGTTCAGTGACCCTTTAAGCATTTCTGAACAATTCAAAATGGCCACCAGAGCACATGACCGATGGACTTCTCTTAAACAAATATGAATTTAGGTCAGTGGAGGCTCCTCCATAGGCGCACAGGCGCACGTTAACCATCAGACAAAAGAAGAAGAATTTTTTTTTGGCTTCATAAATATAAATTTTTCTAATAGCCCCCTATTGGAAATATTATATTTATTCTCTCCAAATAAGTTCCAAGTCAGACTGTGCTTGAAGGGAAAAAAAGTATTTTTTTTTTACCGCTTATGCGGAAGAGTCTAGATGCATGGCATACCCATTTACACTTAATTCCAACTGCCTGCAGGACCGCTCCAACCCAGCCACCACTCACCAGGTCACATGCAGACAGGCGATGGGGCTAATCCCCTCAACGGCACAAAACTGCAGTGCGGGCTAGTCCTTGAGTTGTGAGGAGCTCCTTTAGTTAGTAGCAGACTAGTTGTTTGTTACTAGATTAGTTGTAAAAAGTTTGATTAAAAAAGAAAAACAGCAGTTTGCTGCAGACAGGTAGAAACCTTTTTTTTTGCATATTATTAGGATTTACTTATTAGTCAATCTGACTGCTATATTTACTTGCATAAGCTGACACCCAGTTTGTTTGACTTTGTCAGTTCTAGACTGACTGTGTGTTCTTTTAAATATATGAAGACGTGGTGGATGGCGGGAGCCATATAATTATATATCTACACAGACACATATACTGTATATACATATATACACACATATGTATATATATATATATATATATATACTGTATATATATATTACACACACACAGTATATATATATATATATATATATATATATATATATATATTACACACACACACAGTATATATATATATATATATATATATATATATATATATATATATATATATATATATATATATATATAAAAACAAACAATCAAGATTATACTGGTTTTAGAACAACACATTGTTTGGTGCTGTGTAGGATACATAATAATACACTTAGAGTATAAATCCACTGTATTAATAAACAATAGTCGATCAAAGGAAACCTTTCGCGTTTCTCAGTAATAGAAATATAGGAGACAAGTCTGGCTCTGTATTATACTAGAATGACATCATTATTACCGGTGAAATAGCAATACGGTGCTTCCCAGAGGTGTAAGAACAAGAAAGGGGATTATGTTTTACAGGAAAAAAACACATACAAGAAACAAGAAGACAATAGTGTTGAGAATATTTTATTTCATAGATGTGTAAATGCTTTGCTATAAAATGATACCAATAATCATTAGGCAAGGTTAAACTGTATAGTATCATTTGTTTGACCAAACACTAAATGTAAAATAGACAAATTGTGCTTTTGTTTAACTTTTTGTTAGACTGTGAAACAGTCAATGAAAATGGCCTGATTGTATTAATTACCAAACAGATTATTATTTCCCTTCAAACAGACTGTGTAACTTTATTCTAGACTCTAGTAAATGTTATTAACAAAAGTGTTAAAGGGACATTAAACCGAAATATATTTTATGCACCTCCCCCCCCCTTAAATTATAAGTGCAACTATTCACTGCAGGTATCTGAAGGAGAAATGATTCACATGTGAAAACTGGAAAGCTAGATTTAAACATGGCTGTACCCATGACTAGATGGAAGCAGATAATCAACTCAATACTGTGCTTATAAAATGTATTTACACCCTTTAACTTTTAAAGCCTAGAGAGAATTCTGGTATTCTGTAGGGTTCCAGTTGTGAAGCCCAAAGATAACTGCTTCCTTGTCGCTTTTCCTCTCTCATATAAACATCAATAATACAAATCTAAAAAGATCTAAAAAACATTGAACAATTCCTAGAATTTAAAGCCAAACCCTAAACACAGGACTTCCGCATAGTCCTCCAATTTTACTTTTAGTTCATCTTGTACCAAAATGTATGAAAAATGCCTGGGGGAATGTAGCGTCCAGAGTCATGTTTAACAGAAGGTTTATACGACATAAGAAGGCCAAGAGCCAGCAAGGTCACTGATGTGGTTCTTGCCCTGTTTGCCTGGGATCTGTCATTGCTAACTGGCAAACTAAACAGTACAAAATCACAAAAATACCTATACAATTTGTACTCCAATACAGACATGAAAAGGGTGTTTCTCTAGAAAGTATGTATGGTAAGTACCTTAGAAATACCATTAAAATGTCTAAACAAAGTAACTTTTCATATATATTAAATAGTGAAACCCATATATAACTGGATAAACTCACACTTGTCTTGGGAAAGTGAACTAATGATAAATGTGTAAACAAAGTGTGCATTGGTTAAAGGAAAACTAAAGTCAAAATTAAAAGGGACAGTCTAGTCAAAAACATTCATGATTCAGATAGGGCACGCAATTTTAAACAACTTTCCAAATTTATGGGTGGACCGAGGCTTCATAGCCGCTCAGCTGACTCAGACGATCCAACGAGATGGCAGGGCCGTGGAGGGGCTCGACTCTGGTGACATAACGTCTTTCCGTACCAGGAAGGAACACAGCCAGTCAAGTGGTAGTATCTACGATAGGTATGCAAGGTACAGGTGCCCCAGCTGATCCCCAAATGACAGCTGTGCAACACTATGATTTTAACTGATTTTAAATTTAAAAAAATTATACCGTACCTTGTTCTCCTTTGCTGTCATTTGGGGATCAGCTGGGACACCTACAACCTTGCATACCTACACCATTAGGCGCCTCTTCCTACTTTGTCTTATAGGACATTGCCTGCTGTTAACTTTCCAATTTACTTTTATCATCAAATTTGCTTTGCTCTCTTGGTATTTATTCTTTGTTGAAAGCTAAACCTAGGTAGGCTCATATGCTAATTTCTAAGTACTTGAAGTGCTCATTTAGTAAGAAAACAATACTTTTTTTTTTTAAACTAAAGGAGCACTGTTTCATATATATTTAAAAGGCACACTGAACTTTTTCTTTCACGATTCAAATAGAGCATGCAATTTTAAGCAACTTTCTAATGTACTCCTATTAATTTTTCTTCATTCTCTTGCTATCTTTATTTGAAAAAGAAGGCATCTAAGCTAAGGAGCCAGCAAATTTTTGGTTCAGACCATGGACAGCACTTGTTTATTGGTGCTGTCCAATCAGCAAGGACAACCTAGGTTGTTCACCAAAAATGGTCCGGCATCTAAACTTACATTTTTGCTTTTCAAATAAATATACCAAGAGAATGAAGAAAAGTTGATAATAGGAGTAAATTAGAAAGTTGCTTAAAATTGCATGCTCTATCTGAATCACGAAAGAAAAAAAATTTGGGTTCAGTGTCCTTTTAAGTATGAAATATGCACTCCTGCCTCCCTAAGGGGGCAGGGAAAAACATTAATTATGCTTACCAGATAATTTAATTTCCTTCTGTATAAGGAGAGTCCACAGCTTCATTCTTACTGTTGGGAAATACTGAACTTGGCCACCAGAAGGAGGCAAAGACACCCCAGCCAAAGGCTTAAATAATACTCTCACTTCCCCTATCCCCCAGTCATTCTGCCGAGGGAACAAGGAACAGTAGGAGAAATATCAGGGTATAAAAGGTGCCAGAAGAGAAATATAAATTTAGGGAACTGCCCATCAGAGAAACATGGGCGGGGGCCGTGGACTCTCCTTATACAGAAGGAAATTAAATTATCTGATAAGCATAATTTATGTTTTCCTTCTTAATATAAGGAGTGTCCACGGCTTCATTCCTTACTGTTGGGAAACTTATACCCAAGCTCTAGAGGACACTGAATGATAACGGGAGAGAGAAAAATAGAGGAGGACCCTAATCTGAGGGCACCACAGCCTGCAAAACCTTTCTCCTGAAGGATGCTTCAGCTGAAGCAAAAACATCAAACTTGTAAAATTTAGAAAAAGTGTGTAAGGAGGACCAGGTAGCCGCCTTACAAATCTGATCCATAGAGGAATTGTTCTTAAAGGCCCAAGAGGAAGCCACTGCTCTAGTAGAATGAGCTGTAATTCTCTGAGGAGGTCTATGTCCCGCTGTTTCACAGGCTAAGCGGATAAGACTCCTCAACCAAAAAGATAAGGAAGTCGAACAGACCTTCTGACCCTTACGCTTTCCAGAATATGCCACAAACAAGGAAGAAGCTTGTCTAAAATCCTTAGTAGCCTGAAGATAAAACTTCAAGGCACCAACCACGTCCAAATTATGAAGATAATATTCCTTCGAAGAAGAAGGATTAGGACACAAAGAAGGGACCACAATCTCTTGATCGATGTTATGGTCTGACACGACTTTAGGGAGAAACCCTAAATTAGTACGTAGGGCAGCCTTATCCTCACATTGCAAGGTGGCAATTTCAGGTACTCTGCATGCAGAAGCAATAGCCAGTAGTAAAAGAACCTTCCAGGACAACACCTTAATGTCAATTTCATGCATAGGCTCAAATGGAGCCCGTTGTAAAACTTTAAGAACCAGATTCAGACTCCAAGGGGGAGCCGAAGATCTGAACACAGGTCTGATCCTAATCAGAGCCTTAACAAAAGACTGAACATCTGGAAGCTCAAAGAGCCTCTTGTGCAGTAAAACAGACAAGGCTGAAATCTGTCCCCTCAGGGAACTGGCTGAAAGACCCATCTCCAGTCCATCCTGGAGAAACAATAGAATCCGGCAACATTAACTTTATGCCAAGGAAATCGACGCTCTTCACACCAGAATAAGTAGGTTCTCCACACCTTATGATAGATGCGACGAGTAACCGGCTAATGAGCTTGAATGAGAGCATCAATAACTCTCTCAGAAAATCCTCTCTTGGCAAGGACTAAGAGTTCAATCTCCACGCAGTCAGCCTCAGAAAATCTAGATTTTGATGAACAAAAAGAACCTGTTCCAGCATATCCCTGCAACAAGGTAACTTCCATGGAGGAGAAGATTACATCCTTACTAGATCCGCGAACCACCTCCTTTGCGGCCATGAAGGAGCAATCAGTATTACTGATGCCTGCTCTTGCTTGATGCGGGCCACTACCCGAAGGAGGAGTGGTAATGGCGGAAAAAGGTAGATTAGACTGAACCTCCAAGGCACCGCTAATGCATCTATTAGCTCCGCATGAGGATCCCTAGACCTCGACCCATATCTGGGTAGCTTAGTGTTGAGACGAGACGCCATGAGATCCATCTCCGGCATCCCCCACTTGTTGCATATCTCCGCAAACACTTCGGGATGGAGAGACTATATGCTGAGAAAATCTGCTTCCCAGTTGTCCACACCCAAAATGTGGATGGCTGACAGCGAATAGCTGTGGGCCTCCGCCCACTCCAGAATTCGAGATACTTCCCGCATTGCTAGGGAGCTTCTCATTCCCCCTGATGGTTGATGTAAGCCACCAAGGTTATATTGTCTGATTGGAATCTGTTAAACCGGGACAAACCCAGAAGAGGCCAAGCCTTCAGAGCATTGTAGATTGCTCAAAGTTCCAGAATGTTGATCGGGAGGGAGCGTTCCTCCTGAGACCACAGGCCCTGTGCCTTCTTGGCACCCAAAACCGCTCCCCATCTTGATAGACTTGCGTCCGTAGTCACAATCTCCCAGGATGGTCTTGGAAAGGATGTCCCTCGGGGCAGATGATCTGGACAGAGCCACCAAGAGAGTGATTCTCTCGACCGGCTGTCCAGGAAAATCTGTTGAGACAGATCTGAATGATCGCAGTTCCACTGTGTCAGCATGCATAGCTGTAATGGTCTGAGACGGAACCTGGCAAAGGGAATAATGTCCATGCTGGACACCATGAGACCAATTACCTCCATACACTGAGCCACAGATGGCTTTAACGAGATCCAGAAGGCAAGACATGACGAAGCTAGCTTGCAACATCTCTGGTTGGTTGGAAATATCTTCATGGATATTGAGCCTATTATAATACCCAGGAATTCTACCCTGGTGCTTGGAATAAGATACCTCTTCTCTAAGTTTATCTTCCATCCATGTGATCGAAGAAGGGAGAGAAGAGAGAACCATAATGTCGTCCAAGTAGGGAGCTACTACTATACCTTGGGTTCCGGCGACGGCCAGGAGAACCCCTAGAACCTTTGCAGTAGCAAGACCAAACGGAAGTGCAATGAACTGGAAGTGCTGATCCAGGAACACAAACCTTAGGAACTGGAAGTGGTCCCTGTGGATAGGAACGTGAAGGTAGGCATCCTTCAGATCTATAGTGGTCATGAACTGTCCTTCCTGAACTAGAGAAGGGATGGACCTTATTGTCTCCATCTTGAACGAGGGGACATTTAGAAACTTGTTTAAGCACTTTAGGTCCAGAATCGGGTAGAAAGTTACCTCCTACTTTGGGACCAAAAACAGGTGTGAATAGTATCCCAAACCTCTTTCTGCGATAGGAAAAGAGACAATGACCCATAAGGAGGACAGATCCCACACGCACCCCACAAAAGCCTTCCCTCTTTTCTGGTTTTGAAGACAGGCTTGAGAGGAGAAATTTGCCCTTGGGTGGATGAGATTTGAAACCTATCTTGTATCCCTAAGCTATGACCTCCAGGACCTACAGATCCTACACATCCCTGAACCAAGCGTCTGAAAACCACGACAGTCTGTGCCCTACACAATCCAGCGCCAAATAGGGGGCCGCCCCTCCATGCCAACTTGTTCTGCTTGGATTTATTCCAGGATTGAGCCGACTTCCAAGTGCTCTTGGTTTGCTCAGGCTTAGAGGAGGACTGCTGACGTTGGGACTTTTCAGAAAAGAAAGGAACAAAAATTATATCCTTGTCCCTTTGACTTGTTCTTTTTATCCTGTGGTAGGAAGGCACCCTTACCCCCTGTAACTGTGGAGATAATGGAGTCCAGGCCTGGACCAAATAAAATATTTCCCTTAAAGGGAAAGTAGTCTAGATTTAGAAGTCATGTCCGCAGACCAGGACTTCAGCCACAGCGCCGGACCAGTCTGTACTGAGAAACCAGCGATTTTAGCATACAGGTGAATAATCTGCATGCTTGCATCACAGATAAAAGAATTAGCAATTCTCAAAGCTTTAATTCTTTTCTTGGATAACATCAAGGGGACCCTCCATTACCAGTAGGCCGCAGCTCCAGCAACTGAGGCAACAGCCGTTCCCGGTTGAAATAAATATCCCGTATGCTGAAACATTTTCCTGAGAGAAGTTTCCATCTTCTTATCCTCTCTGAATGACGAGCTATCCTCAAGAGGGATAGTAGTACGCTTAGCTAACATGGAGATAGCGCCATCCACCTTAGGGACGGAACCCCACAACTCCAGCTGAGAGTCCGGGACCGGGAATAATTTTTTAAAGGCAGACGAAGGGGAAAAGGAAGATCCAATCCTATCCCACTCATCTTTGATAATGTTCGCCATTTTTACAGGTACAGGAAAAGTTAGCTGCGCTACCCTGTCCTTGTACACTCTGTCTAATTTAGGGATCAAAGGTTAATCGGGCAACTTGGCCTCTGGAACCTCAAATATTGACAGAACCTCCTTTAGAAGAAAATGTAAGTGTTCAACTTTAAATCTAAAGGCTGTCTCCTCGGTAGCCGGAGGCCTAGAGATAGACTCAATCCAGAAATGTCACCCTCTGAAGACTCAGAGTGTGACCCATCCTGGGATACATGAAAGGCAGACACTGGATCACTGGATGTCCCCTGGACCGGAGAGCTATGTTTAACCTTTCGCTTGGCAGGGCGAGGTAAAGCACTAAGAGCCTCAGACACCGCCGTTTTTAACTGCGCTGTGTCCAATTGTAAAAGGCTCCCTCCAGACGGAGGATCAGGCGTGCTACGGAAAGCTGCATGTGACACCATGAGAGTCCTCAGAGGTGGACGGCTCAGTAGTACTAAAGGGGTTAACCTTCTTAAACATAACCTTGTTGATGCATATGGAACATAGTTGAGAGGGCGGGCACACCAAGGCCTCCTTACAATATAGACAGGTATTACTATTAGGAATAGAGGGAAATACCCTCAAGTATATCAGAATCCTCCATAGCTTGCGCTATTAATGATCTTTTTATTTCTCACAAAACTGCACTTTTATACCCCTAATGACTGGGGCACACACCACCTCCTAGACCAGTGCTTTCCAAACTGTGTGTCATGACACAGTGTGTCGGCGGCAGTGTGTAGGTGTGTCCCTGCTTCAGCACACAGTTTTTTAATTTACATTTTTGTAAAAAAAAAAAATTTGGTTTCCGACTTTCCACCTGATTGATACCTAGTAGGTCACAAATCATCTTAAGCTATTGGCGCAGCTCAGCAGGAACTGAAACTATTCCTATTGGCGGCTTTGATGGCACATTGGCTCCTGACTGCACCTGTAGTCTCCTCAATCGGCTCATGACTGCATGTGTAGTCAGTGAGTGGGACAGCTGCTTGATGATGAAATGCGAGTGTCTTTAATTTATATTCCACCAAATACTGTATTCAGAAACTGTGTTCATCCCATACATCCCATTAAATTAGTAAGTAGCTATTGGTGATATTAAACCTTTTTTTTTAATTCACATACATACTGTAACTTGTAAATACATTTTGTTATTATATAATTTATGTATGTGTCTGTATCTCTTAAAACAAGTTAGTTTAACCTCCGGTTTGCTAGTACAACTGAAATGATGTAGGTCTAAAAAGTGTGTCACCAACATGAAAAGTTTGGAAAGCTCTGTCCTAGACCCAGGCAAACAGAGAAACAAGTGTCTTCTCCAACAGCTAGCTCGGTCAGGAAAGAGAATACAAAAGTGTGACCACACCCGGTCACATGGTGCGCAAGGCAGGACTGCCCCTGCTATGAGAAAAAGCGCGCCAATCAACAAGCTGCACAGCGTTCAAAGTGAAAGTAAAAACCTGTATGTTCCGTTATCGCATTACAACAGTCTATGAGCCCAAAAATCTTTTTTTTAAAAATCTCACACATAAAGCAGAGATATTAACCCATGATTCTATTAAGATAAAAGGAGCTACACTGTGACCCTGTCTTTAGTGTTTTCAACATAAGTAAAAATTAAGAACGATCTTAGCAGAATCCGTGCTGTAGAACAGAAACACAGCCTCTCAAGTGTGACAGTCTTGTAGCATCGCTCCTGACATGAACTTGAGTGAAGAAAAAGCAGACAGTGAAACTCGTCAACACTGGTTGCTTAAGGAGCTGTTAGCAGGCAGTCTGGATGGATTTGCAGGAAGACTCTACCTGTATTTCCAGACTCTAACTTTCGTCAATGCTCTCACTGAGAGGCTGACAAGACTACTTAAAACTCCAGTCCCATATCGAATTGCATATACCCTTTCTGAGGAACAACTCAGAAATCTTCTGACACTTCTCTGCCATACATCTGTGATGTAAGGCAAAGAATGACTGGGGGATATGGAAAGTGGGAGAGGTATTTAAAGTGAAGGTAAATTTTGCTCATTGATAACTAATATTTATATTCCTTTTATAGTGTTAAATCAAGTTGCTAGTTTTTTTTTTTAATAAAACTATTATTATTTATATACTTTTAAAAGTACATTTCATCTACCATTGCCTGCCGAATCTCCTCCCATCTAGCATGTCCGGATTTCAGACACAGTGACGTATAGAGCGGTCCCACCCGCTCTATACGTGTCATTCAAGCTCGTGCACATCGAGCGTCTACTCACCGCGCATGCGCATCCTTACTACACTGGCAAAATTGCGCATGCGTTAATTGCGGTCTGTGTCGGGCACTTACCGATATTACCAAAAATGACCGTATTATTATAATGAGCAATACAAATGTTTCCCTCTAGTATCCGTTCGTGTTGCGCTGAGCTTTCACTGTGCTAGTCAAATAAATTTGGTAGTGCGCATGCGCGAAACGTGGACACGCTCGCTTGGCCGCAAAGAACCACAAAATGCTACACATGCGCATATTGGCCGAAACCATGCTTACGTCAATTGACGGCCGCCTAACGGCCAAAGAATCAATTGGCTCTTACAACAATGTGATCGTTGTTTAGAGAGAAAAAAAAAATGGGTTGATTTTCAGGGAGCCGGAGCAATAAAAATAATATACTATAAGTAAGGTAATATTGCGATATAATAATACTGATGAATGAAAGTACTATTATTTTGTATTGATATATTTATTTACTACACAACGTTTTACTTTACCTTCACTTTAAGCCTTTGGCTGGGGTGTCTTTGCCTCCTCCTGGTGGCCAGGTTCAGTATTTCCCAACAGTAAGGAATGAAGCCATGGACTCTCCTTATATTAAGGAAATACAATTTTCAGAGGTAATTTGCAGGCAAAATAAATAGAAACAGATTTTGATGGCAGATAAGAACCATAGGCTGTCAAGTTTTCCCCCATTTCCTATAAAGAGCAAGCTTAGTTATTTCATTTGATAGACTTTTGTTTATACCATACATTCTTCAAGTCTTTATAAATATATTATATATTCAAGCGCCAGTGGTGGATACCCAAACTTCCAAAGACGACCTAATCCGATCTGGGTGTATTATGATATGAAACTAGGTAGCAACTAAAATAAAGGCTAAAGGGTGAAAAATATATATACTGCAAGGGTTACAAATATATAAATGTACATCAAGTTATTAAACAGAAAAGTATATAAAAACACAGACTGCTAAGGCTAACAATGCATTAGCTAATACAGTGCCCTCCACTAATATTATAAACATGAGCCAAGAAGGCCGTGAAAAATTGCCTTTGTTTAACGCTTTGATCTTTTGTTAAAAAAAAAAAAAAAATACACAAAAATAATTATTGCCACCCCTATGAATTTATATGAGAAAAATATATTTGAAGTATATGCCTATTGATATTTTACACTTTTTACTACATTTGGGCGACTAGGAAAAAGAATATGTTCAAACATGACTTTCTGTTTTACAGGGGTATAAATATGAGGTAACACTTAGGGCAAATTCCCTTAGTCATTCATCACAATGGGAAAGACCAAGAAATTATTCATAAAATGGTAAGTGTCTATAAGAAAATAGCAAAAACATAAATAATGCTTACCTGATAATTTCATTTCCATCGTGGGGAGGAGAGTTCCCGGCTTCATTCATTACTATTGGGAATTAAGAACCTGGCCACCAGGAGGAGGCAAAGACACCCCAGTCAAAGGCTTAAATACCTCTCCCACTCCCCTCATCCCCCAGTCATTCTGCCGAGGAAACAAGGAACAGTAGGAGTAACAGGGTATAAATGGTGCCAAAAGAGAAATTAAATTTAGGTCCGCCCACCGGAGATATGGGCAGGAGCCATGGACTCTCCTCCCCACGATGGAAATGAAATTATCAGGTAAGTATATATTGTTTTCCACCTAAAGGGGAGGAGAGTCCACAGCTTCATTCATTACTATTGGGAACATATACCCAAGCTCTAGAAGACACTGAATGAAACCGGAAGGGTAAAAGGGGGACCCTAATCTGAGGGCACCACAGCCTGTAGAACCTCTCTCCTAAAAGCCGCTTCCGCAGAAGCAAAAACGTCAAATTTGTAAAACTTTGTAAAAGTGTGTAAGGAGGACCAGGTAGCCGCCTTACAAATTTGCTTCATAGAGGCCTCATTCTTGAAGGCCCAGGACGACGCAACAGCTCTAGTTGAGTGAGCCGTGATCCTCTGAGGAGGCTTTTGTCCCGCTGTCTCATACGCCAAGCGAATCAAGCTCCTCAGCCAAAAAGACAAAGAAGTAGCAGAAGCCCTCTAACCCCTGCGCTTCCCTGAATACATGACAAAAAGAGATGTAGATTGTCTGAAGTCCTTTGTAGCCTGTCTTCTATGTTAACATTGCGTATAAAATCTTACCAGAATCCAAGCCGTGGAACAGGAACACAGCCCTTCAAGTTTGAACGGTCACAGCAGCGCTCCTGACATAGACTTGAGAGAAGAAAGCAGTCTGCGAAACTCGTTGAAGCTGATTGCTGTAGGAGCTGTTAATATGAGTCAGGATGGTTTCACAAAAGAGACTCTCCCTGCATCTCCGGACTCTAACTTTCACCCAAGCCCTCACTGAGAAACCTTATAGGGCTACTTAAAACTCCTGTCCCATTGCGAAGAGTAGTACAATCCATAAGAGACCTCCAAATCTTCGGCACCTCTCTGCCACCTCCTGTGACAAAAGGCAAATAATGACTGGGGGATGAGGGGAGTGGGAGAGGTATTCAAGCCTTTAGCTGGGGTGTCTTTGCCTCCTCCTGGTAGCCAGGTTCTTAATCCCCAATAGTAATGAATGAAGCCGTGGACTCTCCTCCGCTTTAGATGGAAATGTTTATTTCCACCACCAGGGCAATAAAAAAACATAATTTATGAAAGAACTTACCTGATAAATTCATTTCTTTCATATTGGCAAGAGTCCATGAGCTAGTGACGTATGGGATATACAATCCTACCAGGAGGGGCAAAGTTTCCCAAACCTCAAAATGCCTATAAATACACCCCTCACCACACCCACAATTCAGTTTAACGAATAGCCAAGTAGTGGGGTGATAAAGAAAGGAGTAAAAAGCATCAACAAAGGAATTTGGAAATAATTGTGCTTTATACAAAAAATCATAACCACCATAAAAAGGATGGGCCTCATGGACTCTTGCCAATATGAAAGAAATTAATTTATCAGGTAAATTCTTACATAAATAATGTTTTCTTTCATGTAATTGGCAAGAGTCCATGAGCTAGTGACGTATGGGATATCATCAATACCCAAGATGTGGAACTCCACGCAAGAGTCACTAGAGAGGGAGGGATAAAATAAAAAAAAGCAATTTTCCGCTGAAAAAATAATCCACAACCCAAATAATACGTTTATTCTTTTAATGACAAGAAAAACTTAAAACATCAGCAGAAGAATCAAACTGAAACAGCTGCCTGAAGAACTTTTCTACCAAAAACTGCTTCTGAAGAAGAAAATACATCAAAACAGTAGAATTTAGTAAATGTATGCAAAGAAAACCAAGTTGCTGCTTTGCAAATCTGATCATCTGAAGCTTCATTCTTAAAAGCCCAAGAAGTGGAGACTGATCTAGTAGAATGAGCTGTAATTCTCTGAGGCATGGGTCTTACCCGACTCCAAATAAGCTGAATGAATCAAAAGATTTAACCAAGAAGCCAAGGAAATAGCAGAAGCCTTCTGACCTTTCCTAGGACCCCAAAATATAACAAATAGACTAGAAGTCTTCCTGAAATCTTTAGTGGCTTCAACATAATATTTCAAAGCTCTTACCACATCCAAAGAATGTAAGGATCTTTCCATAGAATTCTTAGGATTAGGACACAAGGAAGGGACAACAATTTCTCTACTAATGTTAGAATTCACAACTTTAGGCAAAAACTCAAATGAAGTCCGCAAAACCGCCTTATCCTGATGAAAAATCAGAAAAGGAGATTCACAAGAAAGAGCAGATAGCTCAGAAACTCTTCTAGCAGAAGAGATGGCCAAAAGGAACAACACTTTCCAAGAAAGTAGTTTAAAGGGACAGTCAAGTCAAAACTAAACTTTCATGATTCAGATATGGCACGCAATTTTAAACAACTTTCCTATTTACTTTTATCATCAAATTTGCTTTGTTCTCTTGGTGGTATTTTTGAAAAGTTAACCTAGCTAAGCTCAAACTGATTTCTAAACAGTTGAAAACTGCCTCTTAGCTCAGAGCATTTTGAAAGTTTTTCACAGTTAGACTGCGCTAGTTCACATGTGTCATATAGATAACATTGTGCTCACTCCGTGAAGTTAATTAGGAGTCTTCACTGATTGACTACACTGCATGTCTGTCAAAGGCACTTAGATAAGGAGGCTGTCTGCAAAGGCTTAGATACAAGGTAATCACAGAGGTAAAAAGTATATTAATATAACTGTTGGTTATGCAAAAACGGGGAATGGGTAATAAAGGGATTATCTATCTTTTTAAATAAGAAAAAATTTGGTGTAGACTGTCCCTTTAATGTCCAAAGAACGCATAGGCTCAAATGGAGGAGCCTGTAACACCTTCAAAACCAAACTAAGACTCCAAGGAGGAGAAATTGATTTAATGATAGGCTTAATACGAACTAAAGCCTGTACAAAACAGTGAATATCAGGAAGTTTAGCAATCTTTCTATGAAATAAAACAGAAAGGGCAGAGATTTGTCCCTTCAAGGAACTTGCAGACAAACCCTTATCCAAACCATCCTGAAGAAACTGTAGAATTCTAGGAATTCTGAAAGAATGCAAAGAAAATCTATAAGAAGAACACCAGGAAATGTAGGTCTTCCAAACACGATAATAAATCTTCCTAGAGACAGATTTACGAGCTTGTAGCATAGTATTAATTACGGAGTCAGAGAAACCTCTATGACTTAGTACTAAGCGTTCAATTTCCATACCTTCAAATTTAATGATTTGAGATCCTGATTGAAAAATGGACCTTGAGACAGAAGGTCCGGCCTTAACGGAAGTGGCCAAGGTTGGCAACTGGACATCTGAACAAGATCCACATACCAAAACCTGTGTGGCCACGCTGGAGCCACCAGCAACACAAACGATTGTTCCATGATGATTTTGGATATCACTCTTGGAAGAAGAACTAGAGGCGGAAAAATGTAAGCAGGATAACGACACCAAGGAAGTGTCAGCGCATCCACTGCTTCCGCCTGAACATCCCTGGACCTGGTGATATCTTTGTATAATCCCTGCACCATTGATTCAACATGCAAAGCTGGAGAGGTCTCATGTGAAAACGAGCAAAAGGAATCGCGTCCGATGCTGCAGTCATGAGGCCTAAAACTTCCATGCACATAGCCACTGAAGGGAATGACTGATACTGAAGGTGCCGGCAGGCTGCAACCAATTTCAAACGTCTCTTGTCTGTTAGAGACAGAGTCATGGATACTGAATCTATCTGGAAACCTAAAAAGGTGACCCTTGTCTGAGGAATCAAGAAACTTTTTGGTAAATTGATCCTCCAACCATGTCTTTGAAGAAACAACACTAGTTGATTTGTGTGAGATTCTGCAGAACGTAAAGACTGAGCTAGTACCAAGATATCGTTCAAATAAGGAAACACCGTAATACCCTGCTCTTTGATTACAGAGAGTAGGGCACCTAGAACCTTGGAAAAGATTAATGTTATCCAAAAACATTATAAAAAAAATATATCCATATGTTACTTGTGATTTTGTGACCCAAGTATTCTAACTACTTCAAAAAATTATATATTTATATATATATATATATATATATATATATATATATATATATATATTTTTTATTTTTTTTATTTTACTGGATAGTTGGATGAAATACCTCACTGTCAAGTTCAATACTAGACACATGGCTGGGGTGATCGTTATAATGACAGCTCTAGGCATAAGCTACAAATGTGTCAGGCAAATTTAAAAACAAGATATTTTGGATCATGAACAACTGTTTAAAAAGGGACATTATACTCTTTTTTTTTCCGATCATGTATAAGAAAGAGTAGCAGCTACACTTTAAAAAATAGGGACAAGTATCTGGTATAAAAATTTTTTATTTCAAGCAGCTGCAGAAACACCCTTTTATACAGGCTGGGCTCTTTCACTCTCCTAAAGTTGATTTCTGATCTTGTCTCTTGTTTACATAAGTTTTCTATACAGAACACTACAGTATTCCTATATTTCAGTATAGGCAGTGGCTTCAATAGGCAAAAGCAGCTTTTGCAACAGACAAAATAAAAGTAAAGCAGTTATTTGTAAACAAACAATACTCCCTATTAAAGGCCAGCACATTTTACAATACAATATGCCTTTAAATCTAATATTCTACACTGTAATGCCCTTATATTTTCCCATCTTGCATGGTTCAGGATTGCGGAAAAAATGTAACTTCCAATACATAATATATTTATGGAGGTGTATTAAGCAAATTAAAATAGACAAACATAAAAATGATATGTATTGGTTGAATAGCTAAATTTGCCTTCTCAGAGAATCATTTTTCACCCTCTAGCAAATTGGCAATATTGCCGTATGAAGAAGCCAAGCAAGAATAACAAGTATGCAGTGTTCAGCTGTAGAATAGATGACAGTGAAGGTCACCTTCTCACATGAGTCAGTTATGACCTTAAAAACAGCCAAAACTATTTTGGGGCAAAGAGAATCAATCACTCTAAACCCTCAGATGTCCGTGTCCCCCCCCCCCCCCCCCCCCATGCCCAGAAGCATAACCAAGAACAGTCCTGAGCTTCATATATTTTGCAAGGTTTTAAATCTCTGCCACTTCCTCTTCTGTAAACATGGCAGATAGGAATCTCAGCTTACACCTCAAAACCACTTGGGTTTCTTTTGAAGCAGAGGTTCCCATAAGAGTAGAGAAAGGTGTTCTGGTTAAAACCTACATAGACAACAACATTTTGGGGGAATGCATTTACATATCCGCTTGGTATTAAAAACAAATTTTAAATAAACAAACATACATGTGAACTATAAATACATTTACAAAAATAATTAAATGGTTGTAGAGAGGTTTCAAAACTATATGAGATTGAATTTTAAACCTGCCTTACCAAAATACTGAACAGAGAATAAAAAACTTGATGTTAGTATGGTGAGGTATTTCCTTTTCTTAAACACATAGATTTAATAGGATCTGGTAGAAGTTGTAAATCTTTTGTTAGCAAATGTATTATATTGCAGTCCAGGGACATACCAAATGAAAACCCTTTGAATATGTCTATATTCTCTCCTCTGCTGTGGCCATTTAGGAACAAGATAGTATTGATTGATTAAAGGGACAGTCTACTCCAAAAAATTAAGTGTTTAAAAAGATAAATAATTCCTTTATTTCCCATTCCCCAGTTATGCATAAACAACACTGTTATATTAATATACTTTTTACCTCTCTGATTACCTTGTAGCTAAGCCTCTGCAGACTGCCCCTTTACTTCTGTTCTTTTGACAGACTTGTATTTTAGCTAATCAGCGCCCTCTCATAAGTAATTCCACGAGTGTGAGCAATATATTTTCTATATGGCACACATGAACTAACACCCTCTAGCTGTGAAAAACTGTCAAATGCATTGAGATAAGAGGGGGCCTTCAAGGGCTTAAAAATTAGCCTATGAGCCTTCCTAGATTCAGCTTTCAACTAAGCATACCAAGAGAACAAAGCAAATGTGATGATAAAAGTGAATCAGAAAGTTGTTTAAAATTGAATGCCATATATGAATCATGAAAGTTTTATTTTGGCAAGACTGTCCCTTTAACCCCTTAGTGACCACAGCACTTTTCCCTTTTCTGACCGTTTGGGACCAAGGCTATTTTTACATTCCTGTGGTGTTTGTGTTTAGCTGTAATTTTCCTGTTACTCGTTTACTGTACCCACACATATTATATACCGTTTTTCTCGCCATTAAATGGACTTTCTACAGATACCATTATTTTCATCATATCTTATAATTTACTATAATTTTTTTTTTATAAAATATGAGGAAAAAATGGAAAAAAAAAACACTTTTTCTAACTTTGACCCCCAAAATCTGTTACACATCTACAACCACCAAAAAACACCCATGCTAAATAGTTTCTAAATTTTGTCCTGAGTTTAGAAATACCCAATGTTTACATGTTTGCTTTCTTTGCAAGATATAGGGCAATAAATACAAGTAGCACTTTGCTATTTCCAAACCACTTTTTTTTCCAAAATTAGCGCTAGTTACATTGGAACACTGATATCTGTCAGGAATCCCTGAATATCCCTTGACATTTTGGTATATTTCATGCCACCAAATGCGATCAAATAAAAAAAATCTTTAACTTTTTCACAAATGTTTTCACAAAATTTAGGTTTCTCACTGAAATGATTTACAAACAACTTGTGCAATTATGGCATAAATGGTTGTAAATGCTTCTCTGGGATCCCCTTTGTTCAGAAATAGCAGACATATATAGCTTTGGCGTTGCTTTTTGGCAATTAGGACGCTAAATGCCACTGCGCACCACACGTGTATTACGTGAAGAGGTTAATTATTGAGCTTCTAGGGTTAATTTTAGCTTTAGCGTAGTGTAGTAGACAACCCCAAGTATTGATCTAGGCCCATCTTGGTATATTTCATGCCACCATTTCAACGTCAAATGCGATCAAATAAAAAAAAAAAAAAAAAACGTAAAATATTTCACAATTTTAGGTTTCTCAGTGAAATTATTTACAAACAGTTTGTGCAATTATGGCACAAATGTTTGTAAATGCTTCTCTGGGATGCCCTTTGTTCAGAAATAGACATATATGGCTTTGACGTTGCTTTTTGGTAATTAGAAGGCCGCTAAATGCCGCTGCGCACCACACATGTATTATGCCCAGCAGTGAAGGGGTTTATTAGGGAGCTTGTAGGGTTAATTTTAGCTTCAGTGTAGTAGACAACTCAAAATATTGATCTAGGTCCATTTTGGTATATTTCATGCCACCATTTCACCGCCAAATGCAATCTAATAAAAAAATTGTTCACTTTTTCACAAACTTTAGGTTTCTCACTGAAATGATTTACAAACAGCTTGTGCAATTATGGCACAAATGGTTGTAAATCCTTCTCTGGGATCCCCTTTGTTCAAAAATAGCAGACATATATGGATTTGGCGTTGCTTTTTGGTAATTAGAAGGCCGCTAAATGCCGCTGTGCATCACACGTGTATTATGTCTAGCAGTGAAGGGGTTAATTAGGTAGCTTGTAGGGAGCTTGCAGGGTTAATTTTAGCTTTAGTGTAGAGATCAGCCTCCCACCTGACACATCACACCCCTGATCCCTCCCCCACCCCACAATTGTCCTCGCCATCTTAAGTACTGGCAGAAAGTCTGCCAGTACTAAAATAAAAGTTTTTTTTTTATTTTATTATTTTGCTGTGTAGGATCCCCCCTTAGCCCCCAACCTCCCTGATCCCCCCCACCCCAACAGCTCTCTAACCCTCCCCCTCTACCTTATTGGGAGCCATCTTGGGTACTGGGCAGCTGTCTGCCAGTACCCAGTTTACAATAAAAACAGAATTTATGTTTACCTGATAAATTACTTTCTCCAACGGTGTGTCCGGTCCACGGCGTCATCCTTACTTGTGGGATATTCTCTTCCCCAACAGGAAATGGCAAAGAGCCCAGCAAAGCTGGTCACATGATCCCTCCTAGGCTCCGCCTACCCCAGTCATTCGACCGACGTTAAGGAGGAATATTTGCATAGGAGAAACCATATGGTACCGTGGTGACTGTAGTTAAAGAAAATAAATTATCAGACCTGATTAAAAAAACCAGGGCGGGCCGTGGACCGGACACACCGTTGGAGAAAGTAATTTATCAGGTAAACATAAATTCTGTTGTCTCCAACATAGGTGTGTCCGGTCCACGGCGTCATCCTTACTTGTGGGAACCAATACCAAAGCTTTAGGACACGGATGAAGGGAGGGAGAAAATCAGGTCACCTAAATGGAAGGCACCACGGCTTGCAAAACCTTTCTCCCAAAAATAGCCTCAGAAGAAGCAAAAGTATCAAACTTGTAAAATTTGGTAAAAGTGTGCAGTGAAGACCAAGTCGCTGCCCTACATATCTGATCAACAGAAGCCTCGTTCTTGAAGGCCCATGTGGAAGCCACAGCCCTAGTGGAATGAGCTGTGATTCTTTCGGGAGGCTGCCGTCCGGCAGTCTCGTAAGCCAATCTGATGATGCTTTTAATCCAAAAAGAGAGAGAGGTAGAAGTTGCTTTTTGACCTCTCCTTTTACCTGAATAAACAACAAACAAGGAAGATGTTTGTCTAAAATCCTTTGTAGCATCTAAATAGAATTTTAGAGCGCGAACAACATCCAAATTGTGCAACAAACGTTCCTTCTTTGAAACTGGTTTCGGACACAGAGAAGGTACGATAATCTCCTGGTTAATGTTTTTGTTAGAAACAACTTTTGGAAGAAAACCAGGTTTAGTACGTAAAACCACCTTATCTGCATGGAACACTAGATAAGGAGGAGAACACTGCAGAGCAGATAATTCTGAAACTCTTCTAGCAGAAGAAATTGCAACTAAAAACAAAACTTTCCAAGATAATAACTTAATATCAACGGAATGCAAGGGTTCAAACGGAACCCCCTGAAGAACTGAAAGAACTAAATTGAGACTCCAAGGAGGAGTCAAAGGTTTGTAAATAGGCTTAATTCTAACCAGAGCCTGAACAAAGGCTTGAACATCTGGCACAGCGGCCAGCTTTTTGTGAAGTAACACAGACAAGGCAGAAATCTGTCCCTTCAGGGAACTTGCAGATAATCCTTTTTCCAATCCTTCTTGAAGGAAGGATAGAATCCTAGGAATCCTAACCTTGTCCCAAGGGAATCCTTTAGATTCACACCAACAGATATATTTTTTCCAAATTTTGTGGTAAATCTTTCTAGTTACAGGCTTTCTGGCCTGAACAAGAGTATCGATAACAGAATCTGAGAATCCTCGCTTCGATAAGATCAAGCGTTCAATCTCCAAGCAGTCAGCTGGAGTGAAACCAGATTCGGATGTTCGAACGGACCCTGAACAAGAAGGTCTCGTCTCAAAGGTAGCTTCCAAGGAGGAGCCGATGACATATTCACCAGATCTGCGTACCAAGTCCTGCGTGGCCACGCAGGAGCTATCAAGATCACCGACGCCCTCTCCTGATTGATCCTGGCTACCAGCCTGGGGATGAGAGGAAACGGCGGGGAACACATAAGCTAGTTTGAAGGTCCAAGGTGCTACTAGTGCATCCACTAGAGCCGCCTTGGGATCCCTGGATCTGGACCCGTAGCAAGGAACTTTGAAGTTCTGACGAGAGGCCATCAGATCCATGTCTGGAATGCCCCACAGCTGAGTGACTTGGGCAAAGATTTCCGGATGGAGTTCCCACTCCCCCGGATGCAATGTCTGACGACTCAGAAAATCCGCTTCCCAATTTTCCACTCCTGGGATGTGGATAGCAGACAGGTGGCAGGAGTGAGACTCCGCCCATAGAATGATTTTGGTCACTTCTTCCATCGCCAGGGAACTCCTTGTTCCCCCCTGATGGTTGATGTACGCAACAGTTGTCATGTTGTCTGATTGAAACCGTATGAACTTGGCCCTCGCTAGCTGAGGCCAAGCCTTGAGAGCATTGAATATCGCTCTCAGTTCCAGAATATTTATCGGTAGAAGAGATTCTTCCCGAGACCAAAGACCCTGAGCTTTCAGGGATCCCCAGACCGCGCCCCAGCCCATCAGACTGGCGTCGGTCGTGACAATGACCCACTCTGGTCTGCGGAATGTCATCCCTCGTGACAGGTTGTCCAGGGACAGCCACCAACGGAGTGAGTCTCTGGTCCTCTGATTTACTTGTATCTTCGGAGACAAGTCTGTATAGTCCCCATTCCACTGACTGAGCATGCACAGTTGTAATGGTCTTAGATGAATGCGTGCAAAAGGAACTATGTCCATTGCCGCTACCATCAACCCGATCACTTCCATGCACTGAGCTATGGAAGGAAGAGGAACGGAATGGAGTATCCGACAAGAGTCTAGAAGTTTTGTTTTTCTGGCCTCTGTCAGAAAAATCCTCATTTCTAAGGAGTCTATTATTGTTCCCAAGAAGGGAACCCTTGTTGACGGAGATAGAGAACTCTTTTCCACGTTCACTTTCCATCCGTGAGATCTGAGAAAGGCCAGGACAATGTCCGTGTGAGCCTTTGCTTGAGGAAGGGACGACGCTTGAATCAGAATGTCGTCCAAGTAAGGTACTACAGCAATGCCCCTTGGTCTTAGCACAGCTAGAAGGGACCCTAGTACCTTTGTGAAAATCCTTGGAGCAGTGGCTAATCCGAAAGGAAGCGCCACGAACTGGTAATGTTTGTCCAGGAATGCGAACCTCAGGAACCGATGATGTTCCTTGTGGATAGGAATATGTAGATACGCATCCTTTAAATCCACCGTGGTCATGAATTGACCTTCCTGGATGGAAGGAAGAATAGTTCGAATGGTTTCCATCTTGAACGATGGAACCTTGAGAAACTTGTTTAAGATCTTGAGATCTAAGATTGGTCTGAACGTTCCCTCTTTTTTGGGAACTATAAACAGATTGGAGTAGAACCCCATCCCTTGTTCTCTTAATGGAACGGGATGAATCACTCCCATTTTTAACAGGTCTTCTACACAATGTAAGAATGCCTGTCTTTTTATGTGGTCTGAAGACAACTGAGACCTGTGGAACCTCCCCCTTGGGGGAAGTCCCTTGAATTCCAGAAGATAACCTTGGGAGACTATTTCTAGCGCCCAAGGATCCAGAACATCTCTTGCCCAAGCCTGAGCGAAGAGAGAGAGTCTGCCCCCCACCAGATCCGGTCCCGGATCGGGGGCTAACATTTCATGCTGTCTTGGTAGCAGTGGCAGGTTTCTTGGCCTGCTTTCCCTTGTTCCAGCCTTGCATTGGTCTCCAAGCTGGCTTGGCTTGAGAAGTATTACCCTCTTGCTTAGAGGACGTAGCACTTTGGGCTGGTCCGTTTCTACGAAAGGGACGAAAATTAGGTTTATTTTTTGCCTTGAAAGGCCGATCCTGAGGAAGGGCGTGGCCCTTACCCCCAGTGATATCCGAGATAATCTCTTTCAAGTCAGGGCCAAACAGCGTTTTCCCCTTGAAAGGAATGTTAAGTAGCTTGTTCTTGGAAGACGCATCAGCCGACCAAGATTTCAACCAAAGCGCTCTGCGCGCCACAATAGCAAACCCAGAATTCTTAGCCGCTAACCTAGCCAATTGCAAGGTGGCGTCTAGGGTGAAAGAATTAGCCAATTTGAGAGCATTGATTCTGTCCATAATCTCCTCATAAGGAGGAGAATCACTGTCGACCGCCTTTATCAGCTCATCGAACCAGAAACATGCGGCTGTAGCGACAGGGACAATGCATGAAATTGGTTGTAGAAGGTAACCCTGCTGAACAAACATCTTTTTAAGCAAACCTTCTAATTTTTTATCCATAGGATCTTTGAAAGCACAACTATCCTCTATGGGTATAGTGGTGCGTTTGTTTAAAGTGGAAACCGCTCCCTCGACCTTGGGGACTGTCTGCCATAAGTCCTTTCTGGGGTCGACCATAGGAAACAATTTTTTAAATATGGGGGGAGGGACGAAAGGAATACCGGGCCTTTCCCATTCTTTATTAACAATGTCCGCCACCCGCTTGGGTATAGGAAAAGCTTCTGGGAGCCCCGGCACCTCTAGGAACTTGTCCATTTTACATAGTTTCTCTGGGATGACCAACTTGTCACAATCATCCAGAGTGGATAATACCTCCTTAAGCAGAATGCGGAGATGTTCCAACTTAAATTTAAATGCAATCACATCAGGTTCAGCTTGTTGAGAAATGTTCCCTGAATCAGTAATTTCTCCCTCAGACAAAACCTCCCTGGCCCCATCAGACTGAGTTAGGGGCCCTTCAGAAATATTAATATCAGCGTCGTCATGCTCTTCAGTATCTAAAACAGAGCAGTCGCGCTTACGCTGATAAGTGTTCATTTTGGCTAAAATGTTTTTGACAGAATTATCCATTACAGCCGTTAATTGTTGCATAGTAAGGAGTATTGGCGCGCTAGATGTACTAGGGGCCTCCTGAGTGGGCAAGACTCGTGTAGACGAAGGAGGGAATGATGCAGTACCATGCTTACTCCCCTCACTTGAGGAATCATCTTGGGCATCATTGTCATTGTCACATAAATCACATTTATTTAAATGAATAGGAATTCTGGCTTCCCCACATTCAGAACATAGTCTATCTGGTAGTTCAGACATGTTAAACAGGCATAAACTTGATAACAAGTACAAAAAACGTTTTAAAATAAAACCGTTACTGTCACTTTAAATTTTAAACTGAACACACTTTATTACTGCAAATGCGAAAAAACATGAAGGAATTGTTCAAAATTCACCAAATTTTCACCACAGTGTCTTAAAGCCTTAAAAGTATTGCACACCAAATTTGGAAGCTTTAACCCTTAAAATAACGGAACCGGAGCCGTTTTGAACTTTAACCCCTTTACAGTCCCTGGTATCTGCTTCGCTGAGACCCAACCAAGCCCCAAGGGGAATACGATACCAAATGACGCCTTCAGAAAGTCTTTTCTAAGTATCAGAGCTCCTCTCACATGCGACTGCATGCCATGCCTCTCAAAAACAAGTGCGCAACACCGGCGCGAAAATGAGGCTCTGCCTATGCTTTGGGAAAGCCCCTAAAGAATAAGGTGTCTAAAACAGTGCCTGCCGATATTATTATATCAAAATACCCAGATAAAATGATTCCTCAAGGCTAAATATGTGTTAATAATCAATCGATTTAGCCCAAAAAAAGTCTACAGTCTTAATAAGCCCTTTTGAAGCCCTTATTTACAATCGTAATAAACATGGCTTACCGGATCCCAGAGGGAAAATGACAGCTTCCAGCATTACATCGTCTTGTTAGAATGTGTCATACCTCAAGCAGCAAGAGACTGCTCACTGTTCCCCCAACTGAAGTTAATTGCTCTCAACAGTCCTGTGTGGAACAGCCATGGATTTTAGTGACGGTTGCTAAAATCATTTTCCTCATACAAACAGAAATCTTCATCTCTTTTCTGTTTCTGAGTAAATAGTACATACCAGCACTATTTCAAAATAACAAACTCTTGATTGAATAATAAAAACTACAGTTAAACACTAAAAAACTCTAAGCCATCTCCGTGGAGATGTTGCCTGTACAACGGCAAAGAGAATGACTGGGGTAGGCGGAGCCTAGGAGGGATCATGTGACCAGCTTTGCTGGGCTCTTTGCCATTTCCTGTTGGGGAAGAGAATATCCCACAAGTAAGGATGACGCCGTGGACCGGACACACCTATGTTGGAGAAATTGTTTGTTTTTTTTGTAGTGTAGCTTCCCCCCCAAGACCAATTCCCCACCCCCTCCCAGATCCCTTAGATCTTAATTATTCCCAATTCCCATCCCCCTTTCTCCCACTTCATATCATAAAATCTTCCATATAGTGTAAAGGTTCCCAACCACTCCCGCCCCATGCACGCTTCCGTGTGCGCCCCGGAGACTCCGCCCATGATTACGCCCCCCCTCTGGCATCATCCACCCATTGATGGCCGCCCACCCGCCTCCCACACACCAACTCTCTCTATGGAAGCGATCAGAATTTCCAAGACCGACGACATACAGGGTACGTCCTCGGTCGTTAACTGTATTTTTTTAGAGGAATACCCCATAAGTCGTCGATCATTAAAGGGCCATTATACACTCATTTTTTCTTTGCAAAAATGTTTTGTAGATGATCTATTTATAAAGCCCATAAAGTTTGTTTTTTTTAAAAATGTATAATTTTGCTTATTTTTAAATAACATTGCTCTGATTTTCAGACTCCTAACCAAGCCCCAAAGTTTTATTTTAATACCGTCAGCTACCTTCTCCAGCTTGCTCCTGTTTGTGTAAAGGGTCTTTTCATATGCAAAAGAAGGGGGAGGGTCTTATTTACCACTTGCAGTGGGCTTTCCAGCTACCTTTTCAACAGTTCTAAACTGAAAACTTCTAAGTACGTTTTTAAACCATTTTATACTGGATTTTTATATCAGTATCTGTGCATCTTATTCTTTATAGTAGTGTCTATTACATGCAGTTATATGAAAATGAGTGTATACTGTCCCTTTAAGGGGTTAAGCAATTATTATCACGCCTGTAGGTAAAAAAAAAAAAAAAAAAAAAAAAAAAAAAAAGAGGACTTGGTATTTCTGTTAAAAAACTGGAACTTTTGCATTAGTTAGGATGGTGATTTAGGCAGTGCAAAATAAATTAGGGCTGCAACTAACAATTATTTTCATAATCGATTAATTGGCCGATTATTTTTTCGATTAATCGACTAATTGGATAAAAAAAAATCAATAATTGTTTCCTATATTTTAAATAAAATCCACATATTGTTATTGAGTGTTACGAATATAAACTTCAGACTAAAACTTTACATTAACACAACTGTTTGGCCAATTTTTAAGCAGCAGAACAGAATTTTATAATTAAGCAAAACAAAACCACAAACTGAAAAGAGGTAGAACTAGAAACAAGTAGACTATCACTGTTTTTAACATTGTTATTCACTCTTTCAGAAACTTTGCATTGAAATGCAAAAATCTTAACATGTCCACATGCTCCTGGCTAAGGCTGGTTCTCTGTTTGCTGCTATATTTCCTGCAGCAGAGAAGAGGTGCTCAGATGGTGTTGAGGTGCCTGAGATGCATAAGTAGGGTTTTGCCAATTTTACCAAATTGGGATATTTATCTTTGTTAGCTCCGCCTCCACCAATGCAAAGTATTTTCTACCTTGGCAAGGGGCCTCTCAATAAAGTACCCTGGACATCATTCTAATATAAAAAAATATCTTGAATATCTATAAGCAATGGTAAATAATCAGCTATAAGGTTAGGGGAAAATATCTAGTCCGCTCTAAAAATAACAGATGGTTAAATCTGGTATAGTATCATAGTTTATTAAAAATATTTAAAAAAAAAATAATAATCAAAAGTGCTAAAGACTATATATCAATAACAGGACAAAGCCTTACACATTTATTTATACAGTACATATAATCAGCAAAAGCAAGCAATCTGCTAATAATTGTGCAAACAGATAATAGTGCACATCAATTTAAATAACTCCCATCAATCTAGGGCTAGGTGTAAATAACAAGCTTAGCACTATATCATGCAAAGCATAGTCCCAAATCACCTGATTTACTTTAAACAATCCAAATGATGACTATTATAGCTGGGTAGCACATAAGCCAGGAGTAGTTGTAAATGTATACTGTCCTGAAAAAGAGAAAAAGTAGACGTCTGTAGACGTCCTTTAAGCTAAGGACATAACCATAAAACACAATACCATGTGCAGGAGTTCACTGGAGTGAAGCAGCTGGTGTTGTGCACAGACCAACTAATTGCCAACCAACTAATCGATTATGAGATTCGTTGACAACTATTTTTATAATCGATTATGCCGATTAGTTGTTGCAGCTCTAATTAAATTAAATGCTTGCTTTGTCTTTGCATTGCCTAAGTCACCCACTTAACTGGTTTCAGTTATCGTCCAGGAATAGTGTGTGTGTGTGTGTGTGGGGGGGGGGGGGGGTTGCACAAGAATAGTTTTTTTCTATATCCTCAGTAAATATATGATTTTATGATAACAAAATAAAGGTCAACTTTTATAGTTCTCATAGAATATAGTTTTTAATGAAGTATGTGTACTAAACCCTTTTTGTTTGTTTTTTTCTTCCAATTTTAATAAATGTCTAATTTTTATTGTGGTAGTGCCAGGAAGATATATTAGTTAAAGCGAAAGTCTAGTCAAAATTCAACGTTCATGATTCAGATAGGGCATGTCATTTTAAACAACTTTCCAATTCACTTTTATCATCAAATGTGCTTTGTTTTCTTGGTATTCTTTGTTGGAAGATAAACCTAGGTAGGCTCATATGCTAAGAAGACCGCCCCTTATTTCAATGCATTTGGCAGTTTTTCACAACTAGAGGGCGTTAGTTCATGTGTGCCATACAGATAACACTGTGCTCACGCCCATGGAGTTACAAATTACAGGGCACTGATTGTCTAAATGCAAGTCTATCAAAATAACTGAAATAAGGGGCAGTCTGCAGAGGCTTAGATACAAGGCAATCACAGAGGTAAAAAGTATATTAATAAAACCGTGTTGGTTATGCAAAACAGAGAATGGGTAATAAAATGGATTATCTATTGTTTTAAAGAATAACAATTCTGGTGTAGACAGTCCCTTTAAACCTAAACTGTGGAACATACAAAAAAAAACCCCATAAATTATGCTTACCTGATCATTTCCTTTTCTTCTGATGGAAAGAGTCCACCAGCTGCATTCATTACTTTTGGGAAATTAGAACCTGGCCACCAGAAGGAGGCAAAGACAACCCAGCCAAAGGCTTAAATACTCCTCCCACTTTCCTCATCCCCCAGTCATTCTGCTGAGGAACAAGGAACAGTAGAAGAAATATCAGGGTGAAAGGTGCCAGAAGAATATAAGGACACCTCACATAAAATTACGGATGGGGAGCTGTGGACTCTTTCCATCAGAAGAAAAGGAAATTATCAGGTAAGCATAATTTATGTTTTTCTTCTTAAATGGAAAGAAACCAAAGCTGCATTCATTACTTTTGGGAAAACAATACCCAAGCTATAGACACTACTGAATGCCAAGACGGGAGGCTACAACAGGCGGCCCATACTGAGGGCACCAAGCCTGAACCACTACCCGATAAAAAACTTGCTTCGTCCGAAGCCAAGAAAACTTTAAGAGGAAAAGCCACAATGACACCGACTCAGTCAGTCCAGAAACCAAACCAGAGACTGCAAACAGACACGACTGAGCCAACAATCCTCCAGGAGACACCGTCACCCAACAAACAGTCCTCCAACCCTCATCTCCACAAATGAAGGAGACACCAGCCGAAACCCCCAAGGGAACAAGGCAAAGGAGAACCAAGGAAACCGAAATCCCTAATACAAAAAGAACACCTCCACGAGTGAGCCCAGCTCACAGAGACCCAAAGGGGTCCAACAGGGAAAGGAGGCCACGCCTATACCAAGCAAAACCCGGGATAAGACCAGGCACAGAGACAGAACAGACGTCTCTCCAACATCCTGCAAGCACGGATTGCAGCTGAAGAGGCAAAGTCCTCCCAGTGTCAAGACATTCGACCATGAAAAAGTGTTTAATACATCCAGGTGAGAAACCCCAACTTTGAGAACACAGAGTCCATAACAGGATGACACAGAGGGTACTTGCAAGGAAGAAGCAGCAGTCAGGCAACAAACAGACCGCAGAAGCAACCCCCAGACAGAGGGCACGCTCCAGGCAAACTAAGTCGCCGGAACTACACACAGGTCCCTAAAATGGGGAACACAAAACCTCAATCGAGCCCCCCGGAAAGGAGAGTATTACCTCAGAACCCGAAGGAAGAGTAAACTCTCTTCTGAAATCAATGGAGCCAGTGGAAAATCTATACCCTAGCAGACTAAGCTAACAGGATAGACTCAACAAAGCTCACACATCCAGAGGAGACTGCGACAGAACGCAGCTCCATAGACCGCTCGGCCATCCTGACCTGCAGACCCACAGCCAGCTGGACCAACCCAGCCTCAGGGATCCAAAACAGGGGAACAAAAGAATCCCGAAACAGGTACAGGAACGAGCGTAAGGACAGCACAGCCATCCCCACAGAGTACAAATACAACCTGACTCTGAAAACAGACAACAAGGCCATAGACCTGAGGATCTATCAACATAAAGGCCCAACAAGTCTGATTGGAGCCAGCAAGACCCCAGGGGGAACCAATCCCACCGTTCTGCCTCCCATCCAGGAGAAGCAGCAAGCAAGGACTCAATCTCCATAGGGAGAAGAATATCCCCTAAAGAAAAGGGATGATGCTGGAAGGGCAACAACTGTCCTCAAGGTCCGAAGGCACCGGCTAATGGGAAGAGAAATTTCCAACACAGATGTCCTAGAAAAGGACCCCCCTACAAGTAGCTTGCCAAGAAGAGGCACAGACAATCCATTCACCTTCAGAGCAGGGAATCCACGGGAACACTGGCAAGCTGATCAGAGGAATGCCACCCTAAGGTGCACCAGAAACTGGACATCCAATGCCAACAGCTGGGTATGAACCAACCACCCTTGAGGCTCAAGCCACAAGGCTAACCACCAGATGACATGGGCCACTCTGTGGCAAAGAGTAAAAAATACTCAGAAATCCTGGCCAACCATGACCAGATTAGGTAGATGGAGCAAGGACATAGCCCAAATTCCCACTACCGTGGAACACCCCGACCAGCCCTGAGATTCAAGATTCCAAAACCACCCAAGACTGAGTCAGGAAAAAGTCCAAGCGAAGCTTCAGCAACTGGAAGTCTCAGGGAGAGAAACAGGTCCGGGTACCCAATAGTTCAGGCAAACCTTACCCTAGAACTAAACACCCCAACTGGTCAAAAAGCAAGACGCAAGGGTATGGATGCATAACCAGAAATCCAGATAGCGAGTGAACTCGAAAGCCCCAACCAAAGGAAGAAACCACCCCTAGCTAAAGTCCAACACTCCAAAGAGCAAGGCTAGAAATCGTATGACGATACTTCTCAGAGCCTCAGGACGACCAAGGGATACCTCGAGGTAAAAAAAATCCTACTAACAGGACTAGTCTCCCTAACACCTCCGCACAAGCAGAGGACACAAGGAAGAGAAGGCACTAAGCCTACATAGCTCTGGAAAACCCAGAGCTAAACAAAGTCCCTGCAGGGAACAACCATCACCCGGAAACACAGATCCCTAAAAGGAGATCCACTCACCCGAAGACAATGGAAGAAGGCCTCTTGTAACTCAGTCAAGAGCAAGAGCTGCAACTAGATACCTAGAAACCGTTTACGCGTACACCTGCAAGGTGTCAAGAGCTGCAAAAGGTTTTAAACTGCAAACCCTCCGCATGCTAGACAGCTATCTGTACAAGCTGTTGGATCAAGCACAAAAGGACAAATCCAGAGGCCTAAAAATGAAGGCCAAACTGCTCAATAGAGGTAAGGGACATTAAGTCCTCCCACCCTCCACCATATGGAGGAGGAACTCTAAGTTCTGATGAAATCAGATGTCAAATAGAGTGACGCAGCAGAAAAACTCCCCTGCCCGGTCCTCTATGACTGAAGGCTATAAGGACTGAAACAATCCTCCAACTCACGGACCCACAGGTCCTCTCAAATGCTTAGTTGAACATGAAAAAACAATGATAACCTGAGCACTCTACCGAACCAGCCGAGCAGAACGGCGCCATGTGTCTGAACAGCCGCAAGACCGAACGAACCCAACAGGGCCAGCCTGCACCTAGGGTCCCAACCGGCAAGCTGCGTAAGTTCTCCCTCATAGGGGAAAAAACAGAAAACAGACATTTTTAACAGAGGACTAACATGTCCAACAACTTCCGAAGAAGTAATAAAGAGTATCAATCCCAGAAAGTTCCCAAAGGAAACAAAACAAATAAGAGACATCCCATTGGATATAAATAAATATAAGGCAACCCGGAGGTTAACGCCCAAAAAGACATAGGCCTACCCGCAGGACCAGCCAAACTGAGCCCTATCTCACAAAACTGGGAAAGATCTAAAACAAATAACAACTAGGAGTTTACTTCATCCTCACATGTCTAATGAGGTGCACCATTCGAATTATCAGACTGAAAGTCCCTGTATCTGGTAACGATAGGGTCATTCAATAACTAAAAAACATGTCTGAGCAAGATGCGAATGCGCGCAATCCTGTAACTGAAGACACAACACTCAGGGACAGTTACACCCGCGGGGAACTGTAGAGGCCCTACCCTAGGCGGAAGGCCCGGCACAATAGGGCACGAGCACATTCTCAAATAAACGTCTGGACTCTGCAGATGAACAATCGCCATCATTATGTGGAAGCAAAAACGTGCTGCAACCTCTGGGGGAAACACACCACCCCGCATGGAGGAACCATAAACTGGGTTAGCCGCATGTGAAGTATGATTTGGTAGGGAACTCGACTCTCGGAGGACAGGACCCCCAGAGGCGGATGGCTCAGCAGTCCCTTGATTCCCCGAGTCCGATGAACCAGGCGCTCTGAAATGGCATACGGAACAAAACTGGTTGACAGGTGTCAACGAGGCCACACCAGATTCATCACCTGACACAGAATCTGAAATCAAAATAGTCTCAGTATCAGAATCCTCTGTAACTGAATCTGAAATTAACACAGTCTCAGCATCAGAATCCTCCACAACTGGATAGAGTATATTCAAATGTGGACTAAAGTAGTAAAAACTAAAACAGCACCTGACACCCCCAATAGCTGGGGCACTCACCACCTCCAATGACAAGACCCCTGCGGACTAGAAAATTTTATTCGCCACACGGTCGGGAATGCGGAAATGGAACAACGGAACGTAGCCACGCCCGAACACAAGGTGAACCGTACAGTCCAAAACAAGCTCGCCCAACCAAAAAGCTGCGTCACTTCCAAAGGCCACAATATTCCAACCACGAGCCCAGTAAACATTGCACATAAGCAGGTTGAATCACATAACAAACATGATTATAAACCCCCCTTTTTAATAACTCCCCTCAGGAGATATTAACCCTCAATTCCAAGATACTGAAAGAGACTCACTGAGACCCTTATTTATAAGTTAGACATGCAAGGTGGTAGCCTCTCGGGAAACATTCACATTACAGTACATTGCAAATAAAGTAAAATGAAACTATCTTACCGGAATCTATGCCGTGGAACAGGAACCTTCAAGTGTGACAGATAGTAGCATCGCCTCCGCCATGGACTTGAGAGAAGAAACCAGGCAGCGAAGCGAAGTTCGACAATGCAGATTGCTTGAGGAGCTGTTAATGAGTCGGGATGGTTTCGCAGAAAGAAATTCCCTGCATCTCCGGACTCTAACTTTCATCCAAGCCCTCACTGAGAGACTGACAGGACTACTTAAAACCTTGTCGAAGAGTACTACCCTCCATAAGAGACAAAAACAAAAATTTAAAATTCTGACACTTCTCTGCCGTCCTCCTAGGATGAAAGACAAATAATGACTGGGGGATGAGGGGAGTGGGAGGAGTATTTAAGTTATGAATGCAGCTGTGGCCTCTTTCCATTTAAGAAGAAAATACATTAAAAAAAAAAACTAAATAAAAAAGCTTTCAGAGATGATTTACAGGAAAAGTGAGCAAAATAAAAAATAAAATGGCATAAAAAATAAAATAGTAGAAGGATGGGTAAATGTATGGCTTATTGAGCATTTAATAGGACACTGACAAAAAGAAAAAGAGAGAACTGGTCAACTAGACTCCTCCTTGTCAGCTTTAGTCACTAAAAAGAAATCATCAGTGAATCCTTTGTTTGAGTAATTCTGAAAATAAGGAGAGTACTGGCAGATAACTACTAAAAATGTGCAAAATGAGTTATGAAACTTGAGAAGCTGGTAACACGTTTGAAATTAAAAAAAAAACTTTTTGAAGAAAAACAACAAATACAGTATAACACAAAATATTTGTTCAAAGAATGAAGTGTCAAGGATAGAACACAACAAACTCTAAACATAGAACACGTTTGACTACTAAAAGAAGTGAAAGATCACCTTTCTAAACCCATCAGCAAATGTACAGAAAGATAACAAAAACAGGAAGCTGTGTGAAGTGCGACTTCTGCACCTTTGCTACACGATTAAGTTTATTTGTGGCAAACCTTTTTATGGGTGTGAATATCCTGTTTTTGATTTAGTGACAGAGAATAGTTTCATCATATTGTAGGAAGCTAGATTGTATTGTATGTAGAAAAAATCATCATTCTTTAGCAACACATAAATACCTAATAATCAAGCTTTAAAAAAATGTCTTACCTTCTTGGCTGAGACCTGCACTCTTCCTCTCCACTGTCGGCTTCCTGCATGAAGAAAAGGTACAATTAATATCATATTAAATTCACTTCTAGTGACAATGTAAACTACAACAATACATTTACACTGACTGAGATAAACAAATGGTTAATAGAAATATATGCACAATGTTTGGTGGGCATCCCCTGGGGACATTAAATAATATTGAAATAAAAATAAAAACATTCGGTCTGCACTGGTAAGAGGATAAAGCTACCAATTTTTTTAACCACATTTACTTATATAAAATCTACATTTTTTTCAAAACAAGAATTAGTATGAATTGGACTTTAAAGTATTTTTTTCCGGCATATTTTTTTTTTTATTTTTTTTTTAAACGGCTAAAAACTTTAAAAAACCCCAAAACAAAATATTTTTTTACATGTTCATGAAGATTGCCACTGTCCACTTATAGAGCTGTAGGGGTTGTCCTTATCAAGCAATGAGCAATCCCACTCACTAATTGTACACAAACATGCACTACCTGCTGAGCTCATACAGCTTTTAAAATATGTGTCATGCAGTCTTATTCCCAGGGCTAGTTTTGTCAGTGATACACATTGACATGACTGACTGTTTCACCTTTATTATATACTACCTGTTTTCTTTCCTTTTGTGACAGGGCCAACAGAAGCTAGGTGATATTACATACATACACACATACCTGTACATACATATAAATATATACACACACACACACTCACCGGCCACTTTATTAGGTACACCTGTTCAATTACTTGGTAACACAAATTGCTAATCAGCCAATTACATGGCAGCAACTCAATGCATTTAGGCATCTAGACGTGGTGAAGACTACTTGCTGAGATTAAAACCGAGCATCAGAATGTGGAAGAAAGGGATTTAAGTGACTTTGAACATGGCATGATTATTGGTGCCATTTTGCCCTACTGTAATAGGGTTTTGAGAGTCTCTCAACAGCCTGTGAGCTTCTTTTTTACAACCAAAATAAAGAGCTGCGATATTTTTGCATGCAACAAAAACTAAAATAAAACCTAAATTATCCTTACCAGATAATTTCATTTCCTTCTGTACAAGGAGAGTCCACGGCTTTATTCCTTACTGTTGGGAAATACTAAACCTGGCCACCAGGAGGAGGTAAAGACACCCCAGCCAAAGGCTTAAATACCTCTCTCCCACTTCCTCCATCCCCCAGTAATTCTGCCGAGGGAACAAGAAACAGTAGGAAAACTATCAGGGTATAAAAGGTGCCAGAAGAAAATTATAATTTAGGGGGCCGCCCATCGGAGAACACAGGCGGGGGCCATGGACTCTCCTTATACAGAAGGAAATTAAATTATCTGGTAAGCATAATTTATGTTTTCCTTCTTAATACAATAGAGTCTATGGCTTCTCTGAATGATAACAGGAGGGACAAAAAGAGAGGCAGACCCTAATCTGAGGGCACCACAGCCTGCAAAACCTCTCCTGAAGGCTGTTTCAGCTGAAGCAAAAACATCAAACTTGTAAAATTTAGAAAACGTGTGTAAGGAGGACCAGGTGGCCACCTTACAAATCTGATCCATAGAGGCCTCTTTCTTAAAAGGCCCAAGAGGAAGATACTGTTCTAATAGAATGAGCCTTAATTCTCTGAGGAGGTCTATGTCCCACTGTCTCATAGGCTAAGGGGATAAGACTCCTCAACCAAAAGGATAAAGGAAGTCGAAGAGACCTTCTGTCCCTTACGCTATCCAGAATATGGCACAAATAAGGAAGAATCTTGTCTAAAATCCTTAGTAGCTTGAAGATAAAACTTCAAGGCACGAACCACGTCCAAATTATGAAGTAAACGTTCCTTCGAAGAGAAAAGATAAGGGCACAAAGAAGGGACCACAATCTCTTGATTGATGTTGCGGTCTGACAAACTTTAGGGAGAAACCCTAACTTAGTACACAGGACAGCCTTATCTGAATGAAACACCAGATAAGGAGGTTCCAATTACAAGGCGGCAACCTCAGATACTCTGCGCGCCAAAGCAATAGCCAGTAGAAAGAGAAGAGAACTTTTCAAGACAACAACTTAATATCAATTTTATGCATGGGCTCAAACGGAGCCTGTTGCAAATCCTTAAGAACCAGATTCAGACTCCAAGGGGGAGCCGAAGATCTGAACACAGGTCTGATCCTAATAAGAGCCTTAACAAAGGACTGAACATCTGGAAGCTCTGAGAGCATCTTGTGCAGTAAAACGGACAAGGACGAAATCTGTCCCCTCAGGGAACTGGCCAAAAAGACCCTTCTCCGGACCACGAACAACCATGTAGTGCTCAAAGATAAATTCAGAACGGACTAAAATCGCCAGTACTATTCAGCCGCCCTCACGCTGACTTACACACACGATCCCATGCTCATGCCGTCATCATCCGGTGCCAGTTCACAGCGCACCATTATACGCCTCCCAAGATACAAGAAACAACAAAAAAGAAGAGGCACCCGGTCTCCAGACATTCACAGGACTTACTCAGGACTCTCAAAAAAAATGTTTATTCAGCATAGAAAGCTCCATCAAAATAACGGCATTCAAAAAGGAAAATGCACATCACAAAAGGTCAGACATGTTTCTTATATAGAATACTGAACTTTCTCAATGACGGATAGTTGCTAACTGGCTGGATTGCACAGATATACACACCTGTACTACTCCTCCCCTACTAGTCATCCAATCACAATTGTAATCACTAAATTGCCTAGTCTCCATTCTACAAATATATTTGTGAATACAATACACAGTCAGCAAAAAAGTATACAAAAGCTATATACATGGAAATTACATAAGGAATTAATACATAGTACAGATAGAACAAAGATAATAATAAAAATAAAACCTTTAAATGGACAGTAAACACCAGAATTTTTGTTGTTTAAAAAGGTAGATAATCCCTTTATTACCCATACCCAATTTTGCATAACCAACACAGTTATATAAATACACTTTTTACCTCTGTGATTACCATGTATCTATGCCTCTGCAAACTGGCTCCATTATTTCACTTCTTTTGACAGACTTGCATTTTTAGCCAATCAGTGCTGACTCCTAGGAGCTTCACGTGCCTGAGCTCAATGTTATCTATATGAAAAACATGAACTAAAGCCCTCTAGTGGTGAAGAACTGTCAAAATGCTTTCAGATTAGAGGCAGTCTTCAAGGTCTAAGAAATTAGAACATGAACCTCCTAGACTTAGCTTTCAACTAAGAATACCAAGAGAACAAAGCAAATTGGAAAGTTGTTTAAAATGACATGCCCTTTTAAATCATGAAAGATATTTTTTTACTTTACTGTCCCTTTAAGCATACGCATAATGAGGATACAGAAATATTAGAACCCTGGCAACCTTAACTTTATGCCAAGGAAATCCACGCTCTTCATACCAGAATAAGTAGGTTCTCCACACCTTATGATAGATGCGGCGAGTAACCGGATTACGAGCTTGAATGAGTGTATCAATTACTCTCTCAGAAAACCCTCTCTTGGCTAGGACTAAGCATTCAATCTCCACGCCGTCAGCCTCAGAGAATCTAGATTTTGATGAACAAAATGACCTTGTTCCAGCAGATCCCTACGACAAGGTAACCTCCATGGAGGAGAAGATGACATCCTCCACATCCTTCGCAGCCACGATGGAGCAATGGTGATCGGGAGGGAGCGTTCCTCCTGTGAAAACAGGCCCTGTACCTTCTTGGCACCCAATCAGCTCCCCATCCTGAAAGGCTTGCGTCCGTAGTCACAATCTACCAGAATGGTCTGAGAAAGGATGTCCCTCGGGACAGATGATCTGGACAGAGCCACCAAGAGAGCCATTCTCTTGATCGGTTGTCCAGGGAAATCTGTTGAGACAGATCCGAATGATTGCCTGTAATGTCCCTTTAAGACATTCCACTCAATTCCTCCTGCCTATAAAACCACTCCCCTTTCTTCACATCATTGCTTGATTATTTTGTGCTTAGCCTGTTGTGTTCAACCTGTTCACAGCAGTCTCTTTCAAGTCTGACCTCTAATGCAAGTGCTTATTTTATTTAAGCAATCTCTATAGTTATTTACTGCTGTGTTACCTTGCTACTTTTTCAACTGTGAAGGATTCTTACTTTGGAACCTGCTTCCCTGCTTCAAGCAGCTCAGCATACTGGATCTTTTTCCTTTTGGATTCCTACACTGCATCAAGTCCCGGCTGCAAGGATCACTTCCTCATTTTTGCTCACCTGCTGCACACTGTCTGCAAAGCTCTCATCTGTTCCTCCCAGCAATCTCTCCTACCAAGTTGTAAGTAGATTGTTATCTAAAACATTGTTCACTGCTCTGAAAACTGGATCCAGTCCTTTCTTCATCTGCAACTAAGGTACAAACATTCATTAACTATTTATGCCATATGCTCCACCTTTTACAGGCATAACAAGCTGTTATAACCTCTGTTTGCTTAAGCTGCATATTAATCCACTGACTCAGTAATCACTTATGAACTCTCTTTTTTGACCAAGTGAAATTCATTACCTGTGACTGTTAACCTATCAACTCCTGTTACTAGTTGCATGAGATTTCTAAAGGCACAGATTGTGATATTAACTATATCTTGTCTGCTATCCATTATGTCTTATTAACTTGCTGGCACAGTTTTTTACCAGTTGTTACAGAATAACATTCTGGTTTCTTGTCCAGCTACATTTACAACCTTACATTGCCGTTCCACTGCCTCAGTATGCATAGCTGTAGCGGTCTGAGACAGAACCTGGGAAAAGGCATTATGTTCATGCTGGACACCATGAAACCAATTACCTCCATACACTGAGCCACAAATGGCTGTAAGGAGGTCTGGAGGGCAAGACATACCGAAGCTAGCTTGCACCATCTCTGGTCAGTTAGAAATATCCTCATGGATACTGAATCTATTATAGTGCCCAGGAATTCTACCCTGGTGCTTGGGATGATAAGAGAACGCTTCTCTAAGTTTATCTTCCATCCATGTGATCGAAGAAGAGAGAGAAGAGAAACCGAATGGTCCTCTGCTAGACGAAAGGATGGTGCTTGAAACAGAATGTAGTCCAAGCAGGGAGCTACTGCTATACCTTAGGTTCTGGCGACAGCCAGGAGAGCTCCCAGAACCTTTGTGAAGATTCTTGGGGCCATGGCTAGACCAAACGGAAGTGCAATGAACTGGAAGTGCTGATCCAGGAACGCAAACCTTAGGTACTGGAAGTGGTCCCTGTGGATTAGAACGTGAAGGTAGGCATCCTTCAGATCTATAGTGGCCGTGAACTGTCCTTTCTGAACTAGAGGAAGAATGGACCTTATTGTCTGCATCTTGAAAGAGGGGACATTTAGAAACTTGTTTAAGCACTTTAGGTCCAGAATAGGGTGGAAAGTTCCCTCCTATGGGACCACAAACAGGTTTGAGTAGTATCCTAAACCTCTTTCTGCGATAGGAACCAGGACAATGACTCCTAAGGAGGACAGATCCCGCACGCACCCCAGAAAGGCTTCCCTCTTTTCTGGTTTTAAGACAGGCTTGAGAGGAGAAATCTGCCCTTGGTTGGATGAGATTTGAAACCCATCTTGTATTTCTGAGCTATGACCTCCAGGACACACGGATCCTGCACGTCCCTGGACCAAGTGTCTGAAAACAGCGACAGTCTGCCCCTTCATGCTGACTTGTTCTCGGCGGGCTTCTTGTTCTGCTTGGATTTATTCCAGGACTGAGCTGGCTTCCAAGTGCTCTTGGTTTGCTCAGGCTTACAGGAGGACTGCTGACATTGGGACTTCTCAGAACGAAAGGAACGAAACTAAGGGATCCCTGTCCCTTAGATTTGTTCTTTTTATCCTGCGGTAGGAAGGCACCCTTGCCCCCTGTAACCGTGGAGATAATGGAGTCCAGGCCTTGACCAAATAAAATGTTTCCCTTAAAGGGGAGGGAAAGTAGTCTAGACTTCGAAGTCATGTCCGCAGACCAGGACTTCAACCAGAGCGCCCAACGATTTTAGCATTCAAGCGAATAATCTGCATGTTTGCATCAAATCTAAAATAATTAGCAATTCTCAAAGCCTTAAACTCTTTCATGGATAATGTCGAGGGGACCCTCCACCTCGATCAATTCTGCTAAGGAGTCGCATCAGTAAGCCGCAGCTCCAATATCCCGTATGCTGGAACATTTTCCTGAGAAAAGTTTCCATTTTCTTATTTATCGGCTCTCTGAAAGACAAGCTATCCTCAAGAGGGATAGTAGTACGTGGAGATAGCACCATCCACCTTAGGGATGGAACCCCACAACTCTAGCTGAGAGTCCAGGACTGGGAAAAAAATTTTTAAAGGTAGACGAAGGAGAAAAAGATCCAATTTGATCCCATTCGTTTATCTGGCAAATTGGCCTCTGCAATCTCTAATGTAGACAGAACCTTCTTTAGAAGAAAACAAAGGTGTTCAATTTTAAATCTAAAGGCTGGCTCCTCCGCAGCTGGAGGCCTAGAGGTAGCAGACTCCGATCCAGAAATTTCACCCTCTGAAAACTCAGAGTGTGACCCATCCTGGAATACCTGAAAGGCAGACAAATCAAGTAAATCGATGGATATCTCCTGGACCGGAGAGCTATGTTTAACCTTTCGCTTGCGCTTAGTATGGCAAGGTAAAGCACTAAGGGCCTCAGACACCGCCATCTTTAACTGCGCGGTAAAGTCTGATGGTAAAAGGCTCCCTCCAGACGGAGGATCAGGCATGCTATGGGAAGCTGCATGAGACAATGGAGATGATTGATGGGCATGAACCTCACGGGGCGGCGAGTCCTCAGAGGTGAACGGCTCAGTTGTACTAAAAGGGTTAACCTTCTTAGACAAAATAACCTTGTTGATGCATAAGGAACATAGTTGAGAGGCGCACACCAAGGTCTTCTCACAAAATAAACAGGCATTACTATTAGGAATAGAGAGTACCCTCAAGCATATCAGGATCCTCCATAGCTTGCACTAACAGTAGGGTACAAATAAATAAACTTTTTATTTTTCTCAAAAACAGCACCTATATACCCCCAATGACTGGGGCACTCACCACCTCTTAGACCCAGGCACCCAGTGAAGAAGCGACCTCTCCGACAGCTAGCACGGTAAGGAAAGAGAAAACGAAAGGGTCACGTGGTGCGCAATGCAGGACTGCCCATGCTATTAGGAAAAAACATAAATTATGCTTACCTGATAATTTTCTTTTTTTCAGATGGAAAGAGTCCACAGCTGCATTCATTACTTTTGGGAAATAAGAACCTGGCCTCCCCAGCCAAAGGCTTAAATACTCCTCCCACTCCCCTCATCCCCCAGTCATTCTGCTGAGGAACAAGGAACAGTAGAAGAAATATCAGGGTGAAAAGGTGCCAGAAGAATAAAAATACAGACGCCTCACATAAAAAATACAGATGCGGAGCTGTGGACTCTTTCCATCAGACGAAAAGAAAATGATCAGTTCAGCATAATTTAAGTTTTTCTTCATAAATGTAAAGAGTCCACAGCTGCATTTATTACTTTTGGGAAAACAATACCCAAGCTATAGAGGACACGGAATGCCAAGACCGGAGGGTACAAGAGGCGGCCCATTCTGAGGGCACCAGGCCTGAAACCACTCCCCAACAAAACCCTGCTTCGTCCGAAGTCGAGAACATTGAAAGGAAAAAGCCCCAAGGACACTGACCCGCAGATAGTCCGGAAGCCTAGCAAGAGACCGCAAAATCAGACTTAACTGAGCCAACAGTCCTCCAGGAGACACCGTCGCCCAGCGGTCAGCCCCCAACCACACACCCCTTACTAGCGAACGGAACACCAGCCCAAAACTCCCAAAAGGGACCTGGCAAGAAAAAATAAATAAAAGGAAATCGAAAGGACACCACAAAATTCCATAAAGGAAGACCCCCAGAACGAGCCTAGCTCATAAAGAACTAAATGGGTCCACGACAAATAAGGGAAGGCAACGCCCAGACCAACAATAACACAAGGTCTATGTCAGGGTGCCAGGAATCAGACTGAGACGAGAAGTGCAAAAATAATCACACCTTTATTAATAGCAAAAAATAATAAAAATTCCACAAGTCAGAGCCAAAGCGAATAGTCAGACGAGCCGGAATCAGGAACAGGGAAAACAGCAGAGTCAGGAACAAGCCAGGGATCAGGAACCAGGAAGGACGTCAGGCAGCCAGGTAATACACAGGAACTCTCACGAACAGGTCTCAGACAACGCAAAGGCAAAGCATACTGAACAGAGGCCCTTAAAATAATAAGTGATGACATCACAATTCTGAGACTGCATCCTGTCTCACATGGATGATGCACAGCAGTTTGGCCATAAAAGGAAGTTCAGGAATTGAGCAGCATCCCCCACAATGCACCATAGTCAGGAAGAGAGGTGAGTAAAATGGCTGCCAGTAGCACATGGCAAACACAACAGGGAAAAAACCCTGACAGTCTAGGACCGAGCTTACGAACAGTGATCTCTACTCTCAATGTCAAGTGGAAGCACCGGAACTGAAGACTTATCCTCAAGTCGACAGCACTTAGAATACTGAAGTATTCAACACAAATACGTGTAGCAGACCCAGACGAGGTAAACATCCGGTCAAGAACATGCAGGACGACTCAAGAGAGAATACGTACTAAAAAGTAAAATGCGGCTAAACAAGATATCGGATTGTAAAAACTCCAAGACAGAGGGCACCCTCTAGGCAATCTCAGCCGCCAGACCAACACATAGGTCCCAAAAGGGGAGAAGCATAGAACCTCAACTAGGCCCATTACACCCCCAAGGAACAACAATCTCAGGACCTACTACCAACCGGGCCAGCCCAAGTGTCAGTAGGTCAAAAAACAGGGAACAGAAGAACCCCAACACCCGCTCAAAAAAGAACAGAAAAAAATGGCTTCAGCCATTCCACAGAGCCCGGGAACCCCCCGAAACTCTATAAAGACAGTCAACAAGGCCGAAGACCCAGAAGAGTCTAACAAAGGCCCATCTCAACGCGGAGCCTGCAAGACTCCAGATAGAACAGAACAACCCAAAGAGCATGCCTCTCTCCAAATAGGATAAACCCTCTGTTCCATCCCCTGAATCTAGGAAAAGTCCTAAAACACTCCATAGGAGAACAAGCCCCCCTAAGAAAAAGGGGGCCATTAGAGACAGAGCACCTGCCCACAAGACGCAAGGCCTCAGGCTGAATCAGAGAGAACAAGCCCCCTAAGAAAATGGGGGCCATTAAAGACAGAGCACCTGCCCACGAGATGCAAGGCCTCCGGCTGAATCAGAGAGCACTATACAACACAGATGAACCTGGAAGAAATCCCCTGAAAACTTAGCGCACAGACAGGGTGCTTTAGCTGCAGTGGTTGACCTATAAGCTTTCGCCTGCAGAACCGTGAAGCCATCAGGTTACTTCAGTAAACCGTCCATTGAGTGTAGGCAAAGCCAAAGAGTAGCAGTCCTCAGGAAATCTGCCCAACAGTGACCAGATCTACTAGCCAGACTAAAGGTTATAGCCCAAATTCCCGGAACAGGAGAACTCCGAACCCGCCCTAGGTCCTGAAAAAAGGCCGGTAACAACCTGCAACAGGATCCACAAGGGAAAACGCTGAGCAAAAGCCGGTTCGAGCCCTCAATTGTTTAAAACAAATAATATCCCAGAAATTTAAACACCCCGTCTGATATAGAAAACAGACCCACAGGGAGATATTAATGTAATAACCAGGAAAACGAGAACACCTCGCAAGTCCCGACCCAATGAAGAGACCACCCCATGCCGAAGTCCAACGCTCCAAAGGAGCGATGGCATCTCGGACCAAGACACTAGAGTCCATAGGCGTTAGACTGCCACAAGACGTGCAAAGCAACGGAATACCACAAGGACAAGGTCACTCCATCAAAAGCTAGTCTCCACCTCACCATACGAGACAGAGGAGTACCTAAAACCAAGGATGCGGGACATCCCCAGGTCCGGGAAAAATCCGAAGCAGAGTCCATGGAGGAACAGACAAAATCCAAAGGGTCTCAAAGAAGAGAGCAGCCATCTCCTGATGGGAATCCCAGAGCCCCATAAGGAGACCTAACCCACATGGAGTCCAAGTCCAAGGTCCCACCAACAAGAGAACCACGGAAGGAACACGTCCAACAGGACAATTCCTAGAACCTCCAAAAGGCCAAACCGTCTTAAAGCCGCAGTAAGAAGGCGCTAAACCCCCAATCCTCCCACGTGAGGAAGAATACTCTAGATCCTGAGAGAATCGGAAGCAAATGGAGTGATGCAGCGGAACGCCGCTGACCCCATCAACCAGCTTAAAGGCTTAATAAGGACTGAAACAATACTTCTAGCCTCACGGACCCACGAGTCCTCGTTAGAATGCTTAATTGAAACTTGTCAAATAAAAACAAGAAACTCAAATAATAAAGTGAGCACTCGGCGCCTCAAATGGACCAGCCAGGCAGAACAGGCGCCACGTGTCTGAACAAGCCACGAGACAGAAGATCTGAACCCAAGCAGGACCGGCCTGCAGACAGGGCCATAATTGTCAAGCTGCCTAAATTCTCCCTCAGAGGGGAAGAGAATAACAGACAAAACATAGGACTAACATGTCCCTTAACAAACTTCCGCAGAAGTAAAGAGTGAGAATCGATCCCAGAGAAAGTTCCTGAAAGAAATATATAATTAAAAATAAAAGTCATCCTAACTGGATAAAAGAAAATGTAAGGCAACCCGTAGGTAAACGCCCAAGAAGAAACAGGCATACCCGCAGGACCAGCCAAACAGAACCCTGATCTTCCAACAAAAACTGTGAAAGATCTCAATAACCGACAATCAGGAGATTACGTTATCCCCTCATGTTTAATATGAGGTGAGCCATTCGAAGTAGAATACTGCGGATTCCCGTATCTGTTAAGGATAGGATCCTCTAACAACTCAAAAACGTGTCTGAGTAAAACGCGAAGGCGTGCTATTCTGTAAGGAAAGGTACAACCACTCAGGGACAGCTACACCTGCAGGAAACTGTATAGGCCCACCCAAAGCCGGGAGACCCGGGACAATAGGGCACGAGCACAAACGCAAATAAACGTCTGGACTATGCAGATGCATAATCTCCAAAAATATGTGAAAGCGAAAATGAGCTGCAACCTCCGGGGGGATAAACCTAATCTCCTAATCTGGGCTACCCGCATGTGTAATAGTAGGGAGCGGTAGGGAACTCACCTCTCGGAGGACAGAACACCCTTGATTCCCCGAGCACAAGGAACAAGGCGCTCTAATACGGCATATCGAACATAACTGATTGACCTGTGTCAACGGGGCCAATTCACATTCTTTACAAGTAGAAGAATCTGAATTTTGAACAGTCTCAGCATCAGAATCCTCCATAACTAGATAGAGAATATAATATGGACTAAAGAAAATTCTAAAAACGGCACCCTGACACCCACAATGGCTGGGGCACTCACCACCTCCTAAGAACCAGACACTAGCAGACCAGAATTTTTCAGTCGCCACACGGTCAGGAATGTGGAAATGGAAGACCAGAATGTAAACAAGTCTAGTCACTTCCAGGCCCTTATGTTCTAAGCCAAGAGCCCAGTTAACACTAAACATAAGCAGATTGAATCACATAAACATAAAAAAAAAACCTGTTCAATAATCCCCCTCAGGAGATATTAACCCTCGATTCAGAGATACCAAAGGAGCCTCACTGAGGCCCTATATTATATATTTAATAAATCCCGCAAGATAGTACCTTACGGGAAGCAAATAAGTTACAGTACATTCTGATGAAGTAAAATTAAACAAACTTACCGGAATCTACGCAGTGGAACAGGAACATGGCCCTTCAAGTGTGACGAATAGTAGCAGCACCTCAGTCATGGACTTGAGAAGAAAGCAGGCAGCGAAGTGAAGCTCAACAACGCTGATTGCTTGTGGAGCTGTTAATATGAGTCGGAATGGTTTCGCAGAAAGACTCTCCCTGCATCTCCAGACTCTAACTTTCATCCAGGCCATCACTGAGAAACTGATAGGATTACTTAAAACTCCGTCCCATGTCGAAGAGTACTACCCTCCATAAGAGACTAAACAAACTTCTGACACTTCTCTGCCAACCTCCTGGGACGAAAGGCAAAGAATGACTGGGGGATGAGGGGAGTGGGAGGAGTATTTAAGCCTTTGGCTGGGGTGTCTTTGCCTCCTCCTGGTGGCTAGGTTCTTATTTCCCAAAAGTAATAAATGCAGCTGTGGACTCTTTCCATTTATGAAGAAGAGCATGCCAATGCCATCATGCTTTACCGCATAACAGTCTATGAGCCCAAAAAATAAATCTCGCATATAAGCGGCATAAATAAAATAAAAAACCTGCATTTGATTAATCCCCACTGTTCAATAAACTCCCTCAGGAGATATTAACCCATGATTCTATAACGATAAAAGGAATCACACTGTGACCCTGTCTTCAGCAATTTCAACATAAGTACAATTTGAAACTATCTTACCAGAATCTGTGTTGTGGGACAGAAACACAGCCTCTCAAGTGTGACAGTCTTGGAGCATCGCTCCTGACATGGACTTGAGTGAAGAAAGCAGACAGTGAAACTCGTCAACACTGGTTGCTTAAGGAGCTGTTAGCAGGCAGTCTGGATGGGTTCGCAGAAAGACTCTCCCTGCATCTCCAGACTTTAACTTTCGTCAATGCTGACAAGACTACTTAAAACTCCAGTTCCATAACGAAAAGCATATATCCCTCCTGAGGAACAACTCCTAAATCTTCTGACACTTCTCTGCCATCCTCCTGTGACGAAAGGCAAAGAATGATTGGGGGATGGGGGAAGTGGGAGAGGTATTTAAGCCTTTGGCTGGGGTGTCTTTGCCTCCTCCTGGTGGCCAGGTTCAGTATTTCCCAACAATGAGGAATGAAGCCATGGATTCTCCTTGTATTAAGAAGGAAACAAAACTGTTCATGTGCATGATACATTCCATCTAGTTATGATAGATCCCTGTTGAGAACCTTTAGCTATGTACTATAAATACAGAATTTAATTTCAATAGAAAATATTGGTGAGGGCCAGAATACATTTCTTGCGTTGCTACAGCAATATTTTAAGAAACAAATGGAGTACAAGATATGGAAGTATAACACTTTATTTAAAAACAAACAAAACAAATTATTGGTTTCCTGGTAATGGGAAATGCACATGACAGATGTAAGAAAACACTGGATTACATAGGGAATAGTAAAACAGATGTAAATCTGGATTAACTATGGCAGATGATACCTCAGGGTCGAACTACTTGCTTTGTTAGAATAAACAAAGTACAATTCAGAAGCGTTTCATAGCCACTATTTTAGTAAACACAATTACTTTGAAATGAAAGTTCATGTACAGAGGTTGAGAATGTCTAAGATTCTCAAGGTCAACAAAATGTATGGCACAGTGACTTTATATTCCAACTGAGCAGAAGAATCCAGGAATTCAATTCAATTGAAAGAGTTATTTATTAGGTAAAGAAAGGTCAAAAAAGCAGTTTTGCAGTATATACACCGTACTTATATAAAATTAATAAATACATTTAGAATATATAATTATCAAACAATAAGGATACACATTCTAGTGCAAGACATGTTGGACTTTATGGCAACTATGGTTTTTCAATTCATATAAGTTTTTTTTAAAATTCACTTACTTCTTATTCTATATATTATTATTGCCTATATCACAATATGAAAGAGCAAGAGAGACGCAATCTCTATAGCCATGCAACACACACACTATATATATATATATATATATATATATATATATATATATATATATATACACACACATATATATATATATATATATATATATACACACACATATATATATATATATATATACACACACACACACTATTATATATATATATATATATATATATATATATATATATATATATATATATATATATATATATATATATATATATATATATATATATATATATATATATATACACACACACACACACACACATACACATACATACACATACATACAAACATATATATATATTATTTTTTTCTTAGGGGTGCTTATCTGGTACCTATTTTTAAAATTTATAAAAGGAACACTAAAAAGATTATTTTTTCCCCTTCAAATTCATAATATATATTAATACTTAAATCTGTGTTGCTGACAGATAGAATGGGTTAATTGAATTAACTACTTACTCCTGCAGTCACTAAAACCAAAACAAACTGGGTTGTATCCCCCAAAGTAAGAGCAAATTTGTTATGAGTAGCACCTTGAGCACTCTAGCTCGAGGTTCACCAAACCTAATAGATTATTCCAGTGGTTCTCAACCAAAGTGATCTCAAGGTCCGGTAAATTTTAGCTAGACATGTCCAGGGCCCGGTTGTTATATATATATATATATATATATATATATATATATATATATATATAGATAGAGCAGCAGGGGCAGGCTGATCAGCCAGGCAAATAGGACCTGGGCCGAGGGACAGGCAGGTAGGGGGGCCCACAAATGGCATCTCCACGGATCCTGGTGCATTCCTTAAGCTGGAGTTTTCAGTTGCCCTATCAGTAACTAAGCAAAAAAAGTGTGGGTTTAGTGGGGGCCCTGGTGGGGGTCTGTCTGAGAGTGGGGTCTGGCCCGGGGGGGTTGGGGGCCCTTCCTCTGGTCCTTAATGTTGGAGGTCCTGGCTCTGAAGGTTGAGGGGCCTGTTGGGGGCAGGGCAGGGAGGCTACCATGTTCATTTGCATAGCATTGAATACATTTGGGTCAGTGTGAGACAGTGTTCCTGTGGCCTTGATTGGTATCAGTCTGCCCCTGGTGTGCAGTGGGGTAAGAGTGTGCAGTGGGGGTATGACAGGTCGGGGCCCACCATCAGCGCCATCACGGCCCGGCTGTTGAGAAACCAGGGATTATTCTAATCTAAAGAAATGGTCGACTGTGCCTGACAAATGGGCTTGGTTTGTGTCAAAAGCTTCCCAAATGATTTAAGTGGTGTGGTTTTCAGTAAATGTTAAATGAAGACTTGTTCTCTTTTAAATATTTACCATAAATATTAAGAAAAGTGAATAATCCGCACAATACTTAAAATATAATAAATTTGTGTTAAAACAATGGTAAAAATAAATGGTCTGTTGCTCTGGCAGTCTATTGCCCTCTGCTGGTAAAATCCTGCAAACAACAAAAGTACAATTCTCTATTACTCCTTCCTATTGCCAGGTAGAACATTGGGACAATTTTTCTATATAGATAATTGAAACACCTACAGTTTAAAAACATTATATAACAATATTAAGCAGCACAACCGCAGACACTTTCTTTACATTTGCCAATTTCAGTGAAAACATGGTTACATTCCCTATTTCTTACTTATGATTATTTTTTTATCTTCATTATTAAAATTCATGCGTCTAATACTGCATTCTAAGATCTGTAAAATTATGTTTAATTCATAAAATTATTTAATTTTGCATTGATCAAATTTTATGTAGAGGGAAAGCTGTGCATATCTCAGCAACCTTCCGTTACATACAAGCACACACCTACCTTATCTGCTGCCTAAGTGCTAGTTAAAGGGACAGTCTAGTCCAAAATAAACTTTCATGATTCAGATAAAGAATGTAATTTTAAAAAACTTCCAATTTACCTTAATCACCAATTTTGCTTTGTTCTCTTGGTATTCTTAGTTGAAAGCTAAACCTAGGAGGTTCATATGTTAATTTCTAAAACCTTGAAGGTCGCCTCTTCTCTCAGGGCATTTTGACAGTTTTTCACCACTAGAGGGTGTTAGTTCACGTTTGTCATATAGATAACACTGTGCTCACACACGTGGAGTTCCAGTGAGCAAGCTCTGATTGGCTAAAATGGATGTCTGTCAAAAGAACTGAAATAAGGGGGCAGTTTGCAGAGGCTTAGATACAAGGTAATCAAAGAGGTAAAAAAATGTATTTATATAACTGTGTTGGTAATGCAAAACTAGGGAGTGGGTAATAAAGGGATTATCTATCTTTTCAAACAATAAAAATTCTGGTGTAGACTGTCCCTTTAATTCATTTCTTCTAGGAAGAACTTACCATATATACCACATACAGCTGCTGCACATTCCAAAAAAACGTATTTAAAACAAAATATTGAAAAACAATCTTATATGGCATAAGAAGGCTGCTGCATTTTATCCATAAACTGCTAAAGTATTTAGTATTTCAGTACATCAGGAGTAGATCTTATTTGATTAGATAGACTGATAGATAGACAGACAGATAAATATACACATATAGATTGATAGCTATAGACAAATAGTTCTAGACAGATGGCAAAAACAAAATGTATGCTTACCGATAAATTATTTTCTTTCCTGGCATGGAGAATCCACAAATCCATTCTAATTACTATTGGGAATTCAACACCTAGCCACCAGGAGGAGGCAAAGAACACCCCAGCAGAGCTATAGGTATCCCTCCCACTTCTAATAACCCCCAGTCATTCAGCCGTGGGAGCATGGAAAGAGTAGAGGAATACAAAGGGTATAGAGGTGCCTGAAGTTTTTGATAAAAACAAAACAAAATAATAATAATAAGCTGTCTTGAACTTAGACAAGGGAGGGTTGTGGACTCTCCATGCCAGGAAAGAAAATAATTTATCAGGTAAGCAAACATTTTGTTTTCTTTCCAATGGCACGGAGAGTCGACAAATCCATTCTAATTACTAGTGGGAACCAATACCAAAGCTAGAGGACTCACCACTGCTTGAAGAACTTTTCTCCCAAAAGAAGCCTCAGCTGAGGCACAAACTTTAAATTTCTAAAATTTAGAAAAAGTATGCAACGAGGACCAAGTGGCCACCTTGCAAATTTGCTCCACGGAAGCCTTGTTTTTAAAAGCCCAGGAAGAAGAAACAGCCCTAGTTTAATGAGCTGTTATAATCTCGGGAGGTTGCTGTCCAGCTGTCTCATAAGCAAAACGAATAATACTCCTCAATCAAAAAGAAAGACTAGAAGACGTGCCAGAAAACACCACAAAAAGGGCAGAGTAAAAAAATCCTTGGTAGCCTGGAGATACAATTTTAAAGCACAAACGACATCCAGATTGTGTAACAGGCATACTTTCTGAGAAGGATTAGGAAGAAGCGAAGGAACTAAAATTTCCTGTTTGATATTGCAGTCCGAAACCACCTTAGGAAGAAATCCCAATTCGGTATCAGCATGGAAAATAGGATAAGGAGGATCACACTGTAGAGTCGAAAGCTCTGAGAATCTAAGAGCAGAAGAAATAGCTAATAAAAACAAAACTTTCCAGGACAAAAACTTAAATGTCAACATAGGCTCAAATGGAGCCTGCTTCAGAACACGAAGAACAAGATTAAGGCTCCACGGAGGAGCAATAGGTTTAAACACAGGCCCGATTCTGACCAGGGCCTGCACAAAAGCTTGAACATCTGGTAAAATCGGCCAAACGTTTATGCAACAGAGCAGAAAGGGCTGAAATCTGACCCTTCAGGGAACTGACAAACCCTTCTCCAGACCCTCCTGGAGAAAGGACAGAATAATGGGAACTCTAACTCTATGCCAAGAGAAACCCTGAGACTTGCACCAGTAAAGGAATATGCGCCGAACCTTATAATATATCTTGTGAGTTCCCAGCTTACAAGCCTGAATCAAGGTGTCAATAACTCTTTCAGAAAAACATTGTCTAGACAAAACTAAGTATTCAAACTCCACGCAGTCAGCTTCAGAGAATCTAGATTTGGATGAAGAAAAGGACCCTGAAGTAGAAGGTCCCTCCTCAGAGGTAATTTCCATAGAGGAGAGGAAAACATCTTCACCAGGTCTGCAAACTAAATTCTGGGAGGCCAAGCTGGAGCAATCAGAATCACTGAAGCCTGCTCCTGTTTGATACGAGCTATCACCCGACTCCGTTTGAGTTCAGATTCCCTGAGCTCTTAGGGAACCCCAAACTGCTCCCCAGCTGGAAAGGCTGGCATCTGTAGTCACAATCTCCCAGGATGGTCTCAAGAAGCATGTGCCTTGGGAAAGATGGTCATGAAAGAGCCACCAGGACAGAGAAGTCTCTTGTCCGGTAGTCTAGGACTATTCTCTGCGAAAGGTCCGAGTGGTCTCCGTTCCTTTGTCTGAGCATGCATAACTGTAGAGGTCTCGGATGGAATTGAGCAAAAGGAATAATGTCCATGGAAGCGACCATGAGACCAATTACCTCCATGCACTGAGCCACCGAAGGTCAGACAGATGACTAAATAGAGAAAGACAGGCAGAAAGAAGTTTGGATTTTCTGACTTCCGTTAAGAAAATCTTCATCGAAATTAAATCTATGATCATCCCCAAAAAACATACTTTGGTATTTGGCACCAAGGAACTTTTGTCCAGATTCACCTTCCACCCGTGAGAGCGGCTAATCAACAGAGAATGTGTATGGGATTTTGCTAAATGAAAAGATGGCGCCTGAACCAAGATATCGTCCAGGTATGGTGCCACCGCAATTTCTTGAGATCCGGCTACTGCCAAAAGAGCCCCTAGAACCTTCGTAAAGATTTGGGGAGCAGTGGCTAGGCCGAAAGGCAGGGCTACAAATTGGAAGCGTTTGTCCAGGAAGGCAAACCATAGGAATTGAAAATGATCCTTGTGGATAGGAACATGGAGGTAAGCATTCTTCAGGTCGATGGTGGTCATGTACTGACCCTCCTGAACTAAGGGAAGAATAGAACCAATAGTCTCCATTTTGAAGGACGGAATCCTGAGAAATTTGTTAAGACACTTCAGGTCTAGAATAAGTTGAAAGGTTCCCTCCTTTGTGGGAACCACAAAATGGTTGGAATAGAATCCACAAACCTGTTCCGTCACTCCTAGAGAAGAGATCCCTGACGCAGTTTAAGAAAGCCTCTCTTTTTTTCCTGGTATGCTGATAATCTTGACAAGAGAAATCTGCCTCTCTGAGGACGAGATTTGAAACCTATATTGTATCCTGTAGAGACTACCTCCACCGCCCAAGGATCGGGAACATTGCAAATCCAAGCCTCTTGAAAAAAAAAGAAAATCTGCCCCCTACTTGATCCATACTCGGATCGGGGGTGAACCCTTCATACTGATTTGTTCTCAGAGGAAGGCTCCTTGGACTGCTTACCCTTATTCCAAGGTTGGTTGGATCTCCAAGAGGGTTTTGTCTGTTCAGGTTTGGACAAAGAGTATTTTTGTCCCTTGAAGTTGCAAAAGGAACGGAAATTAGAAGTCTGGCGACCCTTAGGTCTAACCTTCTTGTCCTGAGGCAGTCCTGAGGCAGAAAGGATCCCTTTCCACCAGTGGAAATGGATGTCAGCCAGACCAGGACCAAACAATGTCTTTCCTTTTTAAAATTAGAGAAAGAAGTCTAGACTTGTAAACCATGTCTACCGACCAAGAATTTAGCCACAAGGATCTGCGTGATAGAATTGAGTCACAAATGAAAGTATCAGCCCATTTTAAAGCCTTGATCCTGTCTGCCACAGTAGTCTCCTCTAAAATTAAGTGCCACCAATATGAGGCCGCGCCTGCTGCCATGCTAACAACTGGCTGCCATAGCAGCCCTTGGTGAAGAAAAATCTTTCTTAAATACCCTTCCAGCTTCCTGTCCATAGGGTCTTTGAAAGAGGTACTATCCAGTCTATAAGAATTGTAATTATTTTAGCTAAGTGGATAAAGCGCCATCCACCTTAGGAACAGTACGCCAAAATTCCCGCACAGAGTCTGCGACAGGAAACATTTTCTTAAAAGCAGTCGATGGGGAAAAGGGAACACCCGGTTTATCCCATTCCTGGTAAATAATGTCCGACATACGATCAGGAAATACTTCCACTGATTTAGGCTCAACATCAAAAACTCTATTCAGTTTATTGACCTTAGCAACTGAAGATTCCGAATTCCTCCAGAGTAGCCAAAACCTCATTAAGTAGTAAGCGGAGTTGCTCAAGCTTAAATCTAAAACTAACCTCCTCTGAATCTGCTGTACTAACTACAGCAGACTCCGAATCAGAGATGTTGCCCTCAGAAGCTACTGAAGAATGGTCATCCTCAGATAAGTGAGATAAACTAACCAAAGCAGCTTTGGCGTTATAAGAAATTCCTGACTTAGAGGAAATATTCTTAGATTTTCTCTTCCTTTTACCTGAGATAGGTAAAGCACTCAGGGCTGCAGACACCACAGAAGTAAACTGCGCTGCAAAATCACCTGGTAAAAATACTCCCCCAGATACAGACAGAGGAGTTACAGGGCACTGCTTGTGTAACTGCTAGAGACTGGGACGTCTGAGAAGAAAGTTGAGGCATGTCAGGGACAGCAATATCCTGAGAGGCAGATGGCTCTGAGAGCGTTAATTTCTTTCAAAAAGGGGACTTTTTTTTAAAGTAACATATTTGATACACACGTGGAGCAAAACTGCACAGGAAGAATAACCTGATGCTCTAGGTAATATAAGCATTTTTCAAAATGCATAGAGAGGTTCTGTTCAGATTCCATTCTAAAAGTATTGGCCCAGCTAATAATTAATACACTTAAAATTCTCAGCCACAAAGAATAAAATTATCCTGCAAATTGTTACTTAACAAAAAGAAATACGTGCAGGAAGGCACCGCTATAAACCCAGCTCCGCTGGAGTGAACTCACCCCTCCGGTCTCACCGCTCAGGCAAACAGCTGATTCAGAACCAAATTATTTATCAATGGACTTAACAGAATACTGGACCAACTAGTACTCTCTCTCCGATACAGATACAGCCTCGGAAACGTTCCTTGAAGCCGAATATCCGCTTCGGGCAGAAGTAGTAACTGTGTGGTCATCATGTGACCGCCTCAGAAACTAAGTGTGACATAGGGAAAATGCGTGCAAATTACACTGCGCTGTAAAGTCTCCAACATCACATAAGCACCAAATCAAGGTTAACACGCTCACTCTCTTTAACCTAAAGTAAACATACTTGCCCCACAAATAAAGAAAATGTAACCCCTCAAGAGTCTTCTCAATGACAGCCTCTCAAAAAGGAAACGAGTGTAACCCTTACATCTCACAATATTCAGCAGCTCAATACCCTGCTCTTACTGTCCAAAATATATACCTAACATAAAGAGATATAACATTGTCCCGTCTCCACTGTAACAAGGAGACATTTTAACCCCCAGAGTGCTATAGCCTTCTCACCTAGAAGGGAAAAAGCACTTACCTGTGGAGTTCAGCTGCAGGGCAGGCACAACATTTTAGGTCCGACAGATCCAGACAACTTCTGACAGGGACCTAAAGAGAAAAAAGCAGAGTAACCAACCCTAGTTTTCTATATAGGGGTTAGCAGAATTTGTTGGAGGAAAAGAAAGGACTACCCTGCCGACCTCCAACAGCTAAAAGCCACCACAACTCTTACTCAAGAGGATTATGTGGACACAGCAATACCCCAAATCCTTACTTGCAGGGAAACTACCCATTAAAGGATTATTTTCTTACAACACCATCTTCGCACACCTCCTGGATACACAAAGGCAAAGAATGACTGGGGGTTATGGGAAGTGGGAGGGATACTTATAGCTTTGCTGGGGTGTTCTTTGCCTCCTCCTGGTGGCCAGGAGTTGAATTCCCACTAGTAATTAGAATGGATTTGTGGACTCTCTATGCCAATGGAAAAAAAGAACACTAAAACATAGAATGACATTTAACCTTTCGGCTAGCATTAAACTTCATATGTAGACTAATTTTAGGATAATACAAATATACTATTAAAGGAATAGTCTAGACAAAATTAAACTTTCATGATTCAGATAGAGCATGCAATTTTAAGCAACTTTATAATTTACTCCTATTATCAATTTTTCTTTGTACTCTTGGTATCTTTATTTGAAAGTAAGCTTAGGAACCAGCCCATTTTTGGTTCAGAACCTGGGTAGCGATTGCCGATTGGTGGCTACATTTAGACACCAATCAGAAAGCGTTACCCAGGTGCTGAACCAAAAATGGGCCGGCTAAGAAAGCTTAAAATTGCCTGCTTTTTCTGAATGATGAAGGTTTAATTTTGACTAGACTATTCCTTTAAAAGGACAGACGTCAACAGTAAGGAAAATTTTGCAAATGACTTTGCAAAAAATGTAAAAGAAAAAAAAGCACACACAAACATTTAATACACACCACACACTCTAGTACACTTACAAGTCAACACCATAAGCTAAAATTTAAAGCAGCCTTTAGAAAGAAAGAAAAAGCAGCATAGCGATTTTTTTTTCCTTTAAAGCAACACTCTAGTGAAAATTACACTTTCATGATTCAGATAGAGAAGCAATTTTAAATAACTTTCCAATTTATTTCCATTAACAAAATATGCAGTCTTTTTATATTTATAGTTTTTGAATCACCAGCTCCTACTTTACGTATATGCATTTGTTTGTGATTGGCTGACGGCTGTCACATGATACAAGAGGAGTGGAAATAGACATAACTTTGAAACTTGTCAGAAAAATAATCTACCATTTGAAGTTCAAACTAAGTGCTATTGTATTGTCTTATCATGCATTTGTTGTTTATGCAAATCTACTGTATTTACCAGTCTTAATTTTAAAAAATACCAGTGTTTACAAAATTACGGGTTGGAATCAATTTTAACATTAAAGGGACAGTCAAGTCTAAAATAAAAACTTTCCTGATTCAGATAGAGCATGTAATTTTAAACAAACTTTCTAATTTACTTTTATCACAAATTTTGCTTTGTTCTCTTGGTATTATTAGTTGAAAGCTAAACCTAGGTAGGCTCATATGCTAATTTCTTAGACCTTGAAGGCCACCTCTTATGTGAATGCATTTTGACAGTTTTTAACCACTAGAGGGCATAAGTTCATGTGTGTCATATAGAAAACTGGCTAAAATGTAGGTCTGTCAAAAGAACTGAAACAAGGGGGCAGTTTGCAGAGGCTTAGATACAAGGTAATCACAGAGGTAAAAGGTTTATTAATATAACTGTGTTGGATATGCAAAACTGGGGAATGGGTAATAAAAGGGATTATCTATCTTTTTAAACAACAAAAATTCTGGTGTTGACTGTCCCTTTAATGCTACCATATGCTTCATATGCTTGAAGCAGACTTGCTACCAGTTTAAGATTAACAAAGAATGACAGTAATCGGCCAATGGTTTAAGTAGACATTTGGGTTAAGCATATTACTGCAGGTTTTATCCTATAAAGGAGATGCAAAGTATATTACTTAACACTATGTATTCATAATCTGCATTTATACGCAGCGCAACATTTTTCTCTGACTTTGAATGGCAAAAACACTGAAGATGATACGTTTAAACTGAAAAGAACCCTAATGTATAAATATATATGTGTACTATTAATGGAATTCTATACCGTTTTAATTTGTTTTTGAATTAAAGCAATCGGCTACCAGCATACAGACACACATCTTTGATTCAAACACTCCATCTCCCCTATACAGTGGCATTAAAGTATATGAATCCAGGTACATCAAATAGACGCAATAAAAACCATAAATATACATTGATGATTTCAAAACAACAATTGTAAAGGAAGTGAAAGCAGAAACTGGTATCTGTACAGGTACAAAACCTCAAATCCAGAATTCAAAAACCCAAACTTAATATTTTTTAAAATTGAAATAAAATGGTATTTGAAACAAATATTACCTTTCTGATTACAATACTGTACCATCTTTGACGGTACATATACAAAAGTATTACAAATTATATAAAACTACATTCACGTTGCATGTATAAGATGTATTATGATGTAAATATTGCCTAAATCAGTGATTTTCAACCATTTTTTTTTGCCAAGGCACATTTTTTTACATTAAAAAATCCTGCGGAACACCACCATCCCAAAGTTTTGCAAAATAACACACTGTAGCCTAATACAGTGTGTGTGTATGTGTATAATATATATAAATAAATAAAGCAATTTAGTGAATTCAATTCAATTAACCTTTACTAGCATGTCAGTCACTACAACTTTTTTGCACTTGTATGCCCATTTAATTTCCTTCAGAACAGTCATTCCCAATTTAGATCAGTCCCACTTTGATGTTAGTATTTATTACTTTGCTCCACAAAAAGTTGTGTGTGAATCGATCGCAACATGTTCTACCTTGGGGGAAGGGACCAATTCACGGCGGCACACCTGATGATCTCTCACGGCACAAAATGACATAAGATGTTATTGTTTACACTTTGTCCTATTCCCTCTCCAAACTGTCCCCTTTTCTAGATACAAATATTCCAAACTATTTTGCAATCCAAACCTTTTCTTGTCTCAAGCAGTTTGGATAAAGGGTTTTCTACTACAAACACAGAATTTGTACCTATAGTCATCCACTAGGGGGCGGAAATATAAAGTTTATTTGAAAGAATCACACATAACACAGAGGATACACAAATCTTTGGTTTCAGTTATAAACTTGATTTTTGAAGACACTATAACTAAGTTTATAGCGCCAGGTACTCTCAAGGTAATGGGATACACATTGTCAAGTGCTCCTTTCTGATGATATATTTAAAACTATTTAACATGTTTAAGAAAACCCCACAACCACAAGGTAACAGCAGCATTGGACTAACTAATTTTTAAAGTAACTCAAATAAATACAAAACAAAAAATGTAGCATAAGGCTATATAATCATAAACTGAAACTAGCATGGAAGGCAAATACTAGTGTATTGATCATCACTTCCCGCTAAAGGAAAACTTTCAGCTGCTAGTTGGAAACAGACAAAATTCGGGGGAAGAAAAATATGGTTTGTCTTCTACATGATCATACATTTCTAAAAATAAAGAACTAATACATTATTAAATACACTTTTTACAGGAAAACAAACACTGAGTGCAATGCCAACAACTTGCATTACTTCTATCTGCTACTAGTTTAACCAGTTATCAGCATTACGCTATGATGGTAATTAAAGGGACAGTCTACACCTTAGTCATCTAAAAGTCTTACCTTAGATTAAGCTGAAAATAGTCTGCTGCACCCCTTTCTATATCATGCAGCAAGATAGGTAAAAAAAAGTTATTTAAAAATTAATATTGTTTCTGGCCAGTTTGAAATGGCTGCCAAGCATTCACAATCTGGGCTGCACCTATGCACTCTGCTGAATAGCATTGACAGTCTGTTGAATCCAACTAGTGAGCCTTTTGTGATTGGCAGCCATTTCAAACTGGCCAGAAACAATATTAATTTCAAAATAACTGTTTCACCGTTCCTGCTGCATGATGCAGGAAGCTATTTGCTGCTTAATCTAAGGTAAGACTTTAAGATGACTAAGGTGTAGATTGTCCCTTTAGTACAAGTAGAATGAAAGTCTTGTGTGTGCCTTATTACACTAAGAATACACAGTACAATAGTTCAACACTACCTACTGCTATCATTCACATATGCAGTCATAGTCAGTCCAGCTTGAAATTGGGCTCAGTAATTTATTCATGTCATTTTACAAGAGAACTTTAGAAAACTGTTCTGCACTGAGTGAAAACCGCAGTATGTCCTGTCTCAAAAAAGGAAATAAATCCTAGACAAGGGAGCATCTGTACAGTGATAATTAAAGATTCAACAATTTTATTAACTGTACCTGAAACAGAATGACATTACTGTGCCCAGCATTCTGCCAGTTGTAACCTAACAGTAAGGGGCAGAACTTACAGTGGCAGTTGTCAGAAAGCCAGTGATGAAGCAACACACACAGTGGTCCATGAAAAACTGTTAAGACATACAGCAGAAGTATTCAAAGCAATGGAAAATAGTTCTATTATAAAAACAGATTTTATTGAGGTATTACTGTGTGTCACCAATTGCTATTATAGTTAAAAATTAAAGAATGACTGTTTGTTGCTCATCTGTCTGTGCATTCACAGTCTCTTATGATAGCAGGCACTAAGTTCTTGTCAAATATCAGCTGAATTATTAGAGAGAAGCACCACAATTACACACAGAATATTCATGTGAATCAGGTACAAATCAGCAGTTTTAAAAATAAAAGAACTAGTCTTAAAAAAAAAAAAAAATACACAATAAAGAGGGTGCTAATCGGCAAAGAGTGTACATAAATTATAAAAGGAAAATTCCCTAATTTATTATAAAAATGTTAATTGACTAAAATTTAATACAGCAATCTAAAACACATGCACTTATCCAATAGATACAAAAACTTAAATTATGCTTACCAGATAATTTCCTTTCCTTCTGTACGGGGAGAGTCCACAGCTGCATTCATTACTTGTGGGAATTACTGAACCTGGCCACCAGGAAAAGGGAAAGACACCCCAGCCAAAGGCTTAAATACCTCCCCCACTTCCTCATAAACCCAGTCATTCTGCCGAGGGAACAAGGAACAGTAGGAGAAATATCAGGGTGAAAAAACTGCCAGAAGAACAAGATAAAATTTAGGGCCGCCCATCTGAGAAAACTAGCGGGAGCTGTGGACTCTCCCTGTACAGAAAGAAAGGAAATGATCTGGTAAGCATAATTTAAGTTTTTCTTTTTAATACAGGGAGAGTCCACAGCTGCATTCATTACTTGTGGGAAATTATACCCAAGCTACCGAGGACACTGAATGCTAATGGGAGGGCAAAATGAAGGGGCAGACCCCATCTGAAGGCACCACAGCCTGAAAAACCCTATCTCCCGACGGCTACTTCAACAGAAGCAAAGTAAAAATTCAAATAAAATTTTGGAAACAAGTAGTAAGGCGGACCAAGTAGTCCGCCCAACAAAAACCGATCCATAGAGGCCTCATATTAAAGGCCCAAAAGGACGTCACTGCTTGAAAAAACTAAGCCGAAACCACAGAGGAAGCTTGCTTCCCGCCGACTCATAAACCAAGCGGACAATACTCCTCAACTATAAAAAAACAAGGAAGGTGAAGATGTCTTCTGAACCTCACGCTTTCCAGACATAAATAAAATAAAGAACTGTCTATTCCTATATAGGCTGAATATAGAACAGAAAGGTACGGTTCCATCAAAGAAAAGAAAAAAACATCCATTGCGAAGAAGGAATAGGATAAAAAAAAAAAGACTACAAATTCTCCACTGTAAAGTGCGATTACCACCACCTGGAAGAAATCCTAACTAGTTTTGTAGGACAGCCTTACCATCATGCAAGACCCGATAAGGAGGGCTGCATCATAGGACCGTAAACCCAGAGACTTCTGCACTCAGAAGTAATATTGAGACGTAAGGACCACTAAAAGAAGAACTTAAAGACAACCTCACGCATAGGAACAAAAGGTATTCCGATGCCAAGACCATAATCCACAAACCCCTGGAAAGAGTATCAGAACTATACACCGGCCTAAACGTAGTCAAAGTCATAACAAAAACTGTACATCCAGAAGCTCAACGAGCCTCTGGTGCCAAAAAGAAAAACAGACAGAGCCAAAAACTGATCCAACAGGGAATCAGCTAAGAGGCTCTTCTCCAGAACATCCTGGAGGAAGGAAGGAACCGTGGCCGGCTGAATAGTGTGCCAGGATTGGCCCTGCTCTATTACTGTCGAGGGGTCCTCCACATCTATCATAGATGAAAAGGGACCAGTTTACGCGCCCTAAGGAGCGGACCATATCCACTCAGAAAAAATCCTCTCTGAGGCTAAGAACTAATCGATCTCTCGCAGTCCGCCTCCGCGAAAAGGATTCGAGGAAGCAAAGAGATCCTTTTTCCGGCAGATCCCTGCCACAGAGGCAGATCCCTGCCACAGAGAACCTTCCTTGAGGAGAAACCCTAGATCGGGAACCACAATCCAAGCGGCCCCATGACCCATAAAGGGTAAACTGGAATAGAGCCAGAACGCCTAGAGAATCTTATTCGGCATCCCACACCAGATATAATTCAGATAAACCGATAACATCCGACCCAGATTATCACCCCCAAAGAGAGGGTCGCTGAGAGCAAATAACAGTGGGCCTCTGCCCATAACCCAACCGAGATACTACCCTGAGAGTTAGGCAGACACGAACTCAGGAGGAGATTCAAGCCAGCAAAATAAGACCGGCTAGAATCCTTACACTAGGACGAACCCAGTCATTAAACCGTCAGAGCAGAAAGACAGATTCGCTCTCCTCTCAAGTAGAGAGAAAGATTAGCACATAGAAGTCATATCTGACAAAGCAATAAACAGTTTGCAAAAATAGCTGCAGCTGGTTTCAAACTGCAAACCTTCTGCATACAAGGTAGATATCAGCCAGCTGTGGACTCAAGGTTTAGAAGTTTGTGAAAAATTCCATCTAAGGAAATATAAGCTCCAATGGCTTAAACTGTTCTCGGGAATATCGAGTGAACCTTTACTTCGAATCGAGACAGAGATGCTCCAACCGGAAGCCACCGTACATAAATATCCCTTATGACGAAACCATCTTCCTTAAAAGGGTTTCCTCAACAACCAAAGGCTCTAAGAATAAAACTATTCTTAAACGGGCAAGAGCACAAAAAGTGATAGCCAAGTAGGAATGTGTAACAACACAACCCCCTCTAGAGCCAGGAACAGTGATCACACAAAAAAAAATAGAACAGACTAAAGGGAATAGAATCTACATCCTTCCCCCATCTTAATCAAGTTTGCTATCTGATATAGGAGTTCTGAGATTCGACTGGTAGATCAGTACTAGGAACCTCTAATATCGCCAAAACTTCTCTTAGAGGCAAGCACAGACGAGCCACTCAATCTAAAAGCGTAATCCTCCTCCGCCGGAGGAATAGAAGTATCAGGCTCCGACCCAATGGCGGACGGCTCAGTGGCATCTAACATCTCAACATTGTTTGATGAAAACACCCTAATGCGGCATACAGAACATAATTGAGAGGGCTGGATTACCTGGGCATCCACGCAATATACACAGGTATCAAAATCTGTTGTAGAGGGATCCCCCTCTAAATTATCAGAATCCTCCATAACTAGGGTAACCCTATTCAAATCAGAAAAAACAGCACCTTAAACCCACAATGGCTGGCACACTCACCACCTCCTATGACCCAGACAGAATAGAGAAAGCTTGCTCCTCTCCGCAGTCACTCGGTCAGGAATAGGAAATGGAAAACGTGACCACACCCAGTTCCATGGTGCGCCATGCAGGACCGCCCTGCTAAACGAAACACGCCAAGCTAAATAAAACTGCGCAGCTCTCAAGAAATACCCTGTACTTTCCGTATAAGCCTATGAGCCCAAAAAACATCCCGCACACAGAAAGCAGCAAAAATCACATAAACCAATATGATTAAACCCCACTGTTCAACAATCCTCCTCAGGAGATATTAACCTTTGATTCCATAAAGATAAAAGGAGTCCCACTGAGACCCTGTCTTCTAGCATTAACATGTGCGTAAAAAAATGAAACAATCTTACCGGAATCTATGCCGTGGAACAGAAACACGGTCCTTCAAGTGCGACAGATTGTAGCATTGCTTCTGACATGGACTTGATGAAAAAGCAGGCAGCGAAACTAGTCAACGCTGATTTCTTAGGAGCTGTTAATATGAGTATGGATGGGTTAACAGAAAGACTCTCCCTGCACCTCCAGACTAAGACTTTCATCAATGCTCTCACTGAGCTCCACTCTCGCTAGCTCCATATTGTTGCTTCTGAGCCTACCTAGATATGCTTTCCAACTAAATCCATGAGAACAAAGCAAATTTGATCATAAAAGTGAATTAAAACGTCTCTTTAAACAAGCTCTGTCTGAACACATGATACCATAAGAATAAAAGTCATACTTGGGTGGGAGACCTCAAGGAGGTAGATTTTTCAAAGTAGGTATTAAGTGCAAAATGGATTTCACTAGATTTATTAGTGCAACAATGTACACAAATATATGAATTTAGAAATCTCTTCATTTTACATCTAATTTCCAATCAGAATATTTGAAAGATATGGATAGATGGTTTCTTTAACAAGGGGCACAGAGGACATAGCTCTGGTCTGGGGTCTGATGTGGCCTTATAAGTGGCAAAAAAATAAGTAGAGATAAATTTGTTGTGAGATCGGAGCAAAAGTTAAGGATAGCAGGAGCACACATTTGTTCTGGGGTCTGATTTAGGCTCATAGGTGTGTAAGTATGTGTGGGCATAGGTGTGTAAGTATGTGTGGGCATAGGTGTGTAAGTATGAGTGGGCATAGGTGTGTAAGTATGAGTGGGCATAGGTGTGTAAGTATGTGTGGGCATAGGTGTGTAAGTATGTGTGGGCATAGGTGTGTAAGTATGTGTGGGCATAGGTGTGTAAGTATGTGTGGGCATAGGTGTGTAAGTATGTGTGGGCATAGGTGTGTAAGTATGAGTGGGCATAGGTGTGTAAGTATGAGTGGGCATAGGTGTGTAAGTATGAGTGGGCATAGGTGTGTAAGTATGTGTGGGCATAGGTGTGTAAGTATGTGTGGGCATAGGTGTGTAAGTATGTGTGGGCATAGGTGTGTAAGTATGTGTGGGCATAGGTGTGTAAGTATGTGTGGGCATAGGTGTGTAAGTATGTGTGGGCATAGGTGTGTAAGTATGAGTGGGCATAGGTGTGTAAGTATGAGTGGGCATAGGTGTGTAAGTATGTGTGGGCATAGGTGTGTAAGTATGTGTGGGCATAGGTGTGTAAGTATGTGTGGGCATAGGTGTGTAAGTATGAGTGGGCATAGGTGTGTAAGTATGTGTGGGCATAGGTGTGTAAGTATGAGTGGGCATAGGTGTGTAAGTATGTGTGGGCATAGGTGTGTAAGTATGTGTGGGCATAGGTGTGTAAGTATGTGTGGGCATAGGTGTGTAAGTATGAGTGGGCATAGGTGTGTAAGTATGAGTGGGCATAGGTGTGTAAGTATGTGTGGGCATAGGTGTGTAAGTATGTGTGGGCATAGGTGTGTAAGTATGTGTGGGCATAGGTGTGTAAGTATGAGTGGGCATAGGTGTGTAAGTATGTGTGGGCATAGGTGTGTAAGTATGTGTGGGCATAGGTGTGTAAGTATGTGTGGGCATAGGTGTGTAAGTATGTGTGGGCATAGGTGTGTAAGTATGTGTGGGCATAGGTGTGTAAGTATGAGTGGGCATAGGTGTGTAAGTATGTGTGGGCATAGGTGTGTAAGTATGTGTGGGCATAGGTGTGTAAGTATGAGTGGGCATAGGTGTGTAAGTATGTGTGGGCATAGGTGTGTAAGTATGTGTGGGCATAGGTGATGTGTTTTTGAAGCTGCAGTCTAGGACTTTATTTTGGATCCGGCCTCCTCCACACTGCATTACCCCACAATAAATTTACAGTCATGTGCTGATGACACTTTTTTTTTGTTTTAAAGAATAAAACAAATAAGAGTTTATTTTGAGATGATCAGTTTTAGGGCCTGTGACAGAGAAAACCTTTTAGATCTCACACATGAGCAAAGTTGATGCTACCGGTTTCAAAAACAACAAAGCTCACCTGTGACATACCATATCTATAAAATATAGATTGAACTTAGTTGCAAAGACACTAGGATTTTAATATCAAAATTATTTAAATGACAAAACCACTTAATGGAGATAGTGGTATCAGAGTCACCAAGAAGAGCACATGAATTCTCAAAAACCTAATAAATATATAAATATATACATACACACACATTATATACAATATATATATACACATACATACACACACATTATATACAATATATATATATACACACACATACATACACACCCTGTTCCAAATTATTATGCAAATTCTATTTCAGTGTCACAAAGATAAAAAAAAAATATTTCAGTTTAACTCATGGATGGCATTGTGTCTCAGGGCTCTTTTGATCACTGAAAACAATCTCGGACACCTGTGATAATTAGATAGTGAGCCCAATTAAAGGAATAACTACTAAAGGAGGGTGTTCCACATTATTAAGCAGAGCACCATTTTCAAGCAATATGGAGAAGAAAAAGGATCTCTCTGCTGCCGAAAAGAGTGAAATAGTTCAATGCCTTGGACAAGGTATGAAAACAGATATTTCACAAAAACAAGCATAATCATCACACTATTAAGAGATTTGTGGCTGATTCAGAGACCAGACGGGTTTGTGCAGATAAAGGCACATTGAGGAAGATATCTGCCTGATCCATGCATCGGATCAAGAGAGCAGCTGCTAAAATACCATTGCATAGCAGCAGATATTTGAAGCTGCTGGTGTCTCTGGAGTCCCACGGACATCAAGGTGTAGAGTCCTCCAGAGTCTTGCAACTGTGCATAAACCTTCGGCCACCACTAACCAATGCTCACAAGCAGAAACAGCAGCATTGGGCAGAAAAATACATGAAGACCAATTTTCAAACATCCCTGTTCACTGATGAGTGCCGTGCAACCCTGGATGGTCCAGATGGATGGAGTAGTGGATGGTTGGAGGACGGCCACCCTGTTCCAATAAGGCTGCAACGTCAGCAAGGCGGTGGTGGAGTCATGTTTTGGGCCAGAATCATGGGAAGAGAGCTGGTCGGTCCCTTTAGGGTCCCCGAAGGTGTAAAGATGACCTCTGCAAAGTATGTGGAGTTCCTGACTGACCACTTCCTTCCCTGGTACAGAAGGAAGAACTATGCTTTCCGTAATAAAACCATCTTCATGCATGACAATGCACCATCTCATGCTGCAAAGAATACCTCTGCATCAATGGCTGCTATGGGGATAAAAGGAGAGAAAGTCATGGTGTGGCCTCCATCCTCCCCTGACCTCAATCTTATTGAGAACCTTTGGAGCATCCTCAAGCAAAAGATCTATGAGGGTGGGAGGCAGTTTACATCCAAACAGCAGCTCTGGGATGCTATTTTGACATCTTGCAAGTTGCAAACACATTCAAGCAGAAACTGTCCAAAAACTCACAAGTTCAATGGATGCAAGACTTGTGAAGCTGCTATCAAATAAGGGGTCCTATGTTAAAATGTAACGTGACCTGTTAAAATGTTTAAAAAGTTAAAATGTTGTTGATTGAAATAGCTTTTGATTTCAGTAAATATGCTGCAAACACAAAAAATGACAATTTTCAGTTCTTTACAACCTTTACAAGTGTTTTGAAACTTACTATGCGTAATAATTTGGAACAGTGCATTGTAAGTTTTTTATTTTGAAAAAAAAATACGGTTATCATTAGGAGGTTTGTTCAATAAAATTTGAATTGTACTCTTAAAGGGACACTGAACCCAAATTTTTTCTTTTGTGACTCAAATAGCGCATGTAATTTTAAGCAACTTTCTAATTTACTCCTATTATCAACTTTTCTTAATTCTCTTGCTATCTTTATTTGAAATGCAAGAATGTAAGTTTTGATGCCAGTCCATTTTTGGTGAACACACTGTGTTGTTCTTGCTGATTGGTGGATAAATACACCCACCAATAAACAAGTGCTTTCCATGGTCTGAACCAAAACATAGCTTAGGTGCCTTCTTTTACAAATAAAGAAAGCAAGAGAACAAAGAAAAATTGATAATAGGAGTAAATTAGAAAATGCTTAAATTTGCATGCTCTATCTAAATCATGAAAGAAAAAATTTGGGTTCAGTGAATTATGCTGACTGTTGTTTACATCAATGATTTAGGTAAATGAGAAAGATATCATTGGCATAATAATTTGGAACAGGGTGTGTATATATATATATATATATATATATATATATATATGTATGTGTGTGTATATATATATATATATATATATATATATATATATATATATATACACACACACACACATATATATATATATATATATATATATATATATATATATATATACACATATACACACACATACATATATATATATATATATATGTATATATTATTTTTAATTTTTTTTACAGATCCACATGCACTGAGGTCCATCTTCTTTATTACTAAAATGTATTTAAATTGATGACTCCTACCTCAGCATACTGGCTAAGGATAAAAGGAAGACATTTTTATTAATGCAATTTAAAATGACCCACCTCAGCTGTTATTATTACCAATGATAGGGCATAAAATGATGACATATGGGGCAAATGTTATAGCTGTTGTAGTGTGATCAATGATATGCTACTAGTAATAAAGCTCAATGAAACGGAAAATACAGAGCACTGATTGAACGCCACCAGCTCACAAAGACCAGTGCAATTTGCAAAGGTCATGCTCACTCACCCAGTAAAGAATTGTGATCAGAGACAGAAAAAACTTAGTAAACCTCCCAGTTTAGTACTGTTGATGAGATTAGGTTGGACACCGACTGAAAAAGGCTGGGAAAGAAGGAAAAGCAGCCCCCCGCCCATGCATATGAAAAGACAGATTCACAAACAGGAGGAAGCAGGAATATGTAGACTTCAGTCTACATTTGACACTTTGGGGCTTGGTTAGGAATCTGAAAACCATTACAATGTCATTAAAAAACAAGCAAAACTATACGTTGTTACAAAACACTCCCGGGTGGGCTATAAATGGATCATCTACAAAACATTTACACAAAGACAAATTTAGTGTAAAAAATCACTTTAAAGGGCCAGTCAAGTAAAAAAAAAATAAAAAAAAAAAAAATATTGATTTAAATAGGGAATGTAATTTTAAACAACTTTCCAATGAACTTTTAATCACCAATTTTGCTTAGTTCTCTTGGTATTCTTAGGTGAAATATAATTCTAGGAGGTTCATATGCTAATTTCATAGACCTTGAAGACTGCCTCTAATCTGAATGCATTTTGACCACTAGAGGGCGTTAGTTCATGTGTTTCATATAGATAACATTGAGCTCATGCACATGAAGTTACCCTTGAGTCAGCACTGATTGGCTACATTGCAAGTCTGTCAAAAGAACTAAAATAAGGGGGGGCAGCTTGCAGAGTCTTAGCTACAAGGTAATCACAGAGGTAAAAAGTGTATTAATATAACAGTGTTGGTTATGCAAAACTGGGGAATGGGTAATAAAGGTTTTATCTTTCTTTTTAAACAACAAAAATTCTGGTGTTGACTGTCCCTTTAAGTCTGTTGTACTTTCAGGCACAAGGACAATGGTAATATCAGCGTTTAAGACTTTTGAGGAAGTTTCCAATGTCAAGCATGAGAGTATAGAGCAATGCAGTGAAGCCTTTATTCATTACTAAGCTTTATGTCTGCTTCTCAGAATGCAACTCTCACATTCATACATACACTCTCTCTCTATGGGGTAGATTTATCAAAACATGAATGGCCCTTTCAGTTGTCCTGTGCCAGCCTGCAACAGCAATTTATGAAGCAGCAGTCTAAACAGAAAGTCAAGACTATTGGCTAGATTACAAGTGGCACTGTATTTTTTTTCTCGCAATCGCAAAAAACTCTGCTAGGATTTTCATTTATGCGCTTGCCAGGTTGCGTCCTTATTAGAAGTTAAAAAAAAAAAAACGTATTTTGCGCTAGCGGTAACCTAACAATTATCCGCGTGCACGTATTGCCCCATAGAAGTCAATGGAGAAAAAGCTAGGGAAAAAAAAACAACACCCGAGATCGCACAAACACCATCGCATTCCCCATAGAAGTCAATTGATGAAAAAAAAATGTCAGAGAAAAAAAAAAACATGGCATATTCGCATTAGCAAATTTGAAATATTTGCAGTAAATAACAAATTATACTTACTTGATAATTTTCTTTTCTTCTGACGGGGAGAGTCCACAGCTGCATTTATTACTTTTGGGAAATACTGAACCTGGCCACCAGGAGGAGGCAGACACACCCTAGCCAAAAGCTTAAATACCTCCCGCATTTCCCTCATCCCCCAGTCATTCTGCCGAGGGAACAAAGAACAATAGGAGAAATATCAGGTGAAAAAAAGGTGCCAGAAGAATAAAAAAACTAAAACACGACTGCCCACTTAAAAACGTGGGCGGGGAGCTGTAGAGTCTCCCTGTCAGAAGAAAAGAAATTATCAGGTAAGCATAATTTATATTTTTCTTCTTAAACAGGGAGAGTCCACAGCTGCATTCATTACTTTGGGAAAACAATACCCAAGCTATAGAGGACACTGAATGCAAAAAAGGGTGGGTAGACGAGGCAGCCCATTCAAAGGACACCGCAGCCTGGAATTACTTAACCAGACAAAAAAAAAACAGCTGTACAGACTAGGACAAAAACTGAACGGACTAAGTAACTGCCCATCAGTTAAATCCAGCAAGGCCCAGATAGAGACCGCTCAAAATCGCTATATTCCACCGAGCACAAAGCCCCCAAAGAGGCAAGTCCTGCAGGCTCCAAGCCTGTACAATTCCACATATTCCCAGAAGGGAATAAGAAAGGGAAAGACTCAACAAGAGATCTAAAAGCTCAGCAACTTGGGTAAAAAGGAACCCCAGCAAAAATAAAGAGCAACCCAAGGTTGCAACAAGACAAAAAAATGCATAGAGAATGAACTCCAATGACCGAACAGAAGGAAGGGAGGGAAAGAAAACCTACCCCTATCTGAATAGATGTCCAAAGGACCATGAAATGTCCCTATGAAAACCCAGAGGGACAAGGCAGCTCCCATACCTCACACAGAGTGCAGTCCGCACTCATGAAAGAGCGATCGAGGAAAAAAGACAGTCCCTCCCCGGAACTGCCTAAAATTAGCACGAAAAGAACTTATCGTGCTCCAGATGAAGCCCCCGGCACCAACACAAGTCTAGTAGACACCAGTCACTCAACTAGCCTTAAAGGTTAGGAACTGCACCAGGAACTCCCACATAGGGAACCTTCCAAGAAGTGCAGGAACCCACTCCCTCCCAGGCAAAAAGAGGGAAAGCAGGAAAGCATCCAAAACCCAGCAGAGAACAGCTCCCTGCCGAGTATAAAACTACGCTAAACTCCACTTATGGAGAGATCACAAGATCTGAAAAATAAACGCTGTCAAGGCTCAAGCAAGCCCACTGACCTCAGACTGTTAAAAGGATAACCAGCAGCTGGATTCGAACCAACAGCCCTTGAGTTGCAAAGCCAAAAAGCCAACCATTAGGCTACATGGGCTGCTTCATCGAGGCAATGGACCCAGCACCAAAGACTGGCATGTCCCAAGGCAGGGAAAAAAAATAATTCCCGGGACCACCCATCTCCAAAAATGAATAAAGAAAGACTAAACGATATCAAAAGGTAGGCAAACCCCGACCATATGTAACAAGACTGGCATGCTAAACTACTAAGCCAGAACAGAACATGGGACGATCTCGGGTTCCAGAACCCAGACCCAGTTCCCTTCTGTACAAGAAGGTACACTCCCCAAAAGGGAGACCACACTGAAACAACAGTGTTAGCACGATACCAGACTCCATCCATACATGACATTGTATATGCAAGGCAGAGTGAACCCCCCCTCCGCATCATGCAGATACATTGGAATACCCAAATCCCCTTAAGGGGAGGGGAATGCAAAAGACAACAGCTCACCCACCTAAAGGCACGGAGTATGCATCATCAAACAGACAGCAAAAACAAAACAGACTGAAGAGGCACCATTCGGCTGCAACAGCCGGCCCAGTAGACAAACAAATAGCCAGAGAGCCCATCTTTAGAGTGGAAGTAGCTGTAATAAGAGATCAAACTCCCACTTGTTAGGTAGACAAACTAACCATCAGGCCATTTACAAGTCTCCGATAAGAGAAGACACAACACCTGAAGGAGCAAGTGGATGTCTCAGGACTGTAAGGACTGAAGCACTCAGGATCCAACTAGGAGGTCCGGCCAGATATCCTAGACCAGGTCCAGAAAAACCGGGCACCCGGAAACCGGAGCTGGCCCAAATTAGGAACCCCTGAGGAGCCATAGGAACACCTCATACGGAGAGCCCTAGGAGATGCAATCGCAGCCACATCCAAAAGTCCCAGGACACTGGACATTCCTTAAGCACCCCAGAGACAGACAATATAACTACTCAATATTCGAGGGATAATACCCCCAGGACCAACAGCTAAGAAGCTGACAAGAAATAGCACACCTCTGCAACAGTCTGCCATATAGTCTCTGGATCTGGATTAACCTCTCAGTAATCCCTCTAGACTAAGGGAGAAAACGATAAACGAGCATTGATATCCCAGGAAATGACATATCAAAACCGATATGTCGTAAGAAAAGGGTAGTTCCATGACAAAAAGGAGACCAACACAGTCTCCAGAGCCCCCAAAAACATGGGAGCAGACGAGAAGCAGCATGAGGAAGAAAATAGGCTGAAAATGCCTAAACATCCAGAACCAATGACCCCTCAACCATCCCCAGAAAGGGAAAAACGAAGCCTAAGTCAACTCGACCCCTTAGGAAGAGGTACAGAGGTCAAAAACCTCAAAAAAGAGCAGGCCAAAAAGAATACCATAGGGGATATAAAAATCTGCCCCAACCTAGTACTCCAGATGTTTAAGGAGTCATCTAAACCTCCAGTCCAATTGTGAATGAAGGATTCTAGCTCAGAGGTCAAAGAACCTTCGGAACCCTTCATAGCAGGATCTGCTTCTGGAACCCCACCAACAATCAGGAACAGGACCAAGAGGGTTGATTACAAACCTCTTGATGCCCCACCCAAAAAGAATCAACGAGAACCAACCTGACGTCAATGCACGAAAAGGCCACCTCTCTTACTCCCGTCAAGGGCAGAGTCCCAAAACAAAAAGAATTAAACTCTCATGGTTTTCCTCTCCATGGAAATCCCTATCCCAAGGGGAAGATTTATCCGTTCTGAAGTGGTTATTATAGGATAACGAACTTCTCATGAGAGAGAGCAACTCACCACCCAACCAGGTCAGCCATATACACCAGCACCACGTGGATAGTATAGACCTAAATACAATTATATTAACAGTTAGGTACAATATCTTTAAAAAATGGATAGTGAAGAGTCCTCCTAGTTTGACACAAGTCTTAATGGATATTCAAGCCCAGATTATCTTTGAGTCCTTTCATCTACAGTTTGTATCTGAAAGGAAAATTAAAGAGTTTCTAGTAGGCTGGGCGCTGGTTATTAAGACATACCCAAGTGGTGTGCAGAGACAGATTCTGAGACCCTTTCTGGCCTCAGTAAGTTTCACAGAATTAGTTCTACATAGGGTATTTCCAGATACTTGGATTAGAAATAGAAATTTGGTGGAATAACTTTGGTTGAGAGTTGATACTTCAGATGCTGGTCAGTACTCTCGGTTCCGGGAGGAGGAGGGGGATCCTGTTCTCCCTTTTTGTTTTTCCCTTTCCCTTTTTTTTTTTTTTTTTTTCTTCTTTTTCCTTTTATGTATATAGTGTGGAAAATTAGCCACTTCATTGTAGTCTTTACTGGATTCAGAAATATTACTAACTTTTTTATGACTGCTTAAATTTGTACCTATATTGATGTATCAATGATTTATGTTGGTCCTGCGAGACCTTGTTCGTCCTGCGAGACGTGGATATGCACAACAGATGTTACTTTCTATGGCCTAGATTTAGAGTTCGGCGGTAGCCGTCAAAACCAGCGTTAGAGGCTCCTAACGCTGGTTTTGGCCGCCCGCTGGTATTTGGAGTCAGTGATTAAAGGGTCTAACGCTCACTTTGCAGCCGCGACTTTTCCATACCGCAGATCCCCCTACGCCATTTGCGTAGCCTATCTTTTCAATGGGATCTTTCTAACGCTGGTATTTAGAGTAGTTTCTGCAGTGAGCGTTAGAGCTCTAACGACAAGATTCCAGCCGCCTGAAAATAGCAGGAGTTAAGAGCTTTCTGGCTAACGCCGGTTTATAAAGCTCTTAACTACTGTACCCTAAAGTACACTAACACCCATAAACTACCTATGTACCCCTAAACCGAGCTCCCCCCACATCGCCGCCACTCGATTAAAAATTTTAACCCCTAATCTTCCGACCGCCACCTACGTTATACTTATGTACCCCTAATCTGCTGCCCCTAACACCGCCGACCCCTATATTATATTTATTAACCCCTAATCTGCCCCCCTCAACGTCGCCGACACCTACCTACACTTATTAACCCCTAATCTGCCGAGCGGACCTGAGCGCTACTATAATAAAGTTATTAACCCCGAATCCGCCTCACTAACCCGATCATAAATAGTATTAACCCCTAATCTGCCCTCCCTAACATCGCCGACACCTACCTTCAATTATTAACCCCTAATCTGACGACCGGAGCTCACCGCTATTCTAATAAATGTATTAACCCCTAAAGCTAAGTCTAACCCTAACACTAACACCCCCCTAACTTAAATATAATTTTAATCTAACGAAATAAATTAACTCTTATTAAATAAATTAATCCTATTTAAAGCTAAATACTTACCTGTAAAATAAACCCTAATATAGCTACAATATAAATTATAATTATATTATAGCTATTTTAGGATTAATATTTATTTTACAGGCAACTTGGTATTTATTTTAACTAGGTACAATAGCTATTAAATAGTTAAGAACTATTTAATAGTTACCTAGTTAAAATAATAACAAATTTACCTGTAAAATAAATCCTAACCTAAGATATAATTAAACCTAACACTACCCTATCAATAAAATAATTAAATAAACTACCTACAATTACCTACAATTAACCTAACACTACACTATCAATAAATTAAATAAACACAATTGCTACAAATAAATACAATTAAATAAACTAGCTAAAGTACAAAAAATAAAAAAGAACTAAGTTACAGAAAATAATAAAATATTTACAAACATAAGAATAATATTACAACAATTTTAAACTAATTACACCTACTCTAAGCCCCCTAATAAAATAACAAAGCCCCCCAAAATAATAAATTCCCTACCCTATTCTAAATTAAAAAAAGTTACAAGCTCTTTTACCTTACCAGCCCTGAACAGGGCCCTTTGCGGGGCATGCCCCAAGAAGTTCAGCTCTTTTGCCTGTAAAAAAAAACATACAATACCCCCCCCCCCCAACATTACAACCCACCACCCACATACCCCTAATCTAACCCAAACCCCCCTTAAATAAACCTAACACTAATCCCCTGAAGATCTTCCTACCTTGTCTTCACCATCCAGGTATCACCGATCCGTCCTGGCTCCAAGATCTTCATCCAACCCAAGCGGGGGTTGGCGATCCATAATCCGGTGCTGAAGAGGTCCAGAAGAGGCTCCAAAGTCTTCATCCTATCCGGCAAGAAGAGGACATCCGGACCGGCAACCATCTTGATCCAAGCGGCATCTTCTATCTTCATCCGATGACGACCGGCTCCATCCTGAAGACCTCCACCGCGGACCCATCTTCTTCCGGCGACGTCCAACTGCTGAATGACGGTTCCTTTAAGGGACGTCATCCAAGATGGCGTCCCTCGAATTCCGATTGGCTGATAGGATTCTATCAGCCAATCGGAATTAAGGTAGGAATATTCTGATTGGCTGATGGAATCAGCCAATCAGAATCAAGTTCAATCCGATTGGCTGATCCAATCAGCCAATCAGATTGAGCTCGCATTCTATTGGCTGTTCCGATCAGCCAATAGAATGCGAGCTCAATCTGATTGGCTGATTGGATCAGCCAATCGGATTGAACTTGATTCTGATTGGCTGATTCCATCAGCCAATCAGAATATTCCTACCTTAATTCCGATTGGCTGATAGAATCCTATCAGCCAATCGGAATTCGAGGGACGCCATCTTGGATGACGTCCCTTAAAGGAACCGTCATTCTGCAGTTGGACGTCGCCGGAAGAAGATGGGTCCGCGGTGGAGGTCTTCAGGATGGAGCCGGTCGTCATCGGATGAAGATAGAAGATGCCGCTTGGATCAAGATGGTTGCCGGTCCGGATGTCCTCTTCTTGCCGGATAGGATGAAGACTTTGGAGCCTCTTCTGGACCTCTTCAGCACCGGATTATGGATCGCCAACCCCCGCTTGGGTTGGATGAAGATCTTGGAGCCAGGACGGATCGGTGATACCTAGATGGTGAAGACAAGGTAGGATGATCTTCAGGGGCTTAGTGTTAGGTTTATTTAAGGGGGGTTTGGGTTAGATTAGGGGTATGTGGGTGGTGGGTTGTAATGTTGGGGGGGGGGTATTGTATGTTTTTTTTTTACAGGCAAAAGAGCTGAACTTCTTGGGGCATGCCCCGCAAAGGGCCCTGTTCAGGGCTGGTAAGGTAAAAGAGCTTGTAACTTTTTTAATTTAGAATAGGGTAGGGAATTTATTATTTTGGGGGGCTTTGTTATTTTATTAGGGGGCTTAGAGTAGGTGTAATTAGTTTAAAATTGTTGTAATATTATTCTTATGTTTGTAAATATTTTATTATTTTCTGTAACTTAGTTCTTTTTTATTTTTTGTACTTTAGCTAGTTTATTTAATTGTATTTATTTGTAGCAATTGTGTTTATTTAATTTATTGATAGTGTAGTGTTAGGTTAATTGTAGGTAATTGTAGGTAGTTTATTTAATTATTTTATTGATAGGGTAGTGTTAGGTTTAATTATATCTTAGGTTAGGATTTATTTTACAGGTAAATTTGTTATTATTTTAACTAGGTAACTATTAAATAGTTCTTAACTATTTAATAGCTATTGTACCTAGTTAAAATAAATACCAAGTTGCCTGTAAAATAAATATTAATCCTAAAATAGCTATAATATAATTATAATTTATATTGTAGCTATATTAGGGTTTATTTTACAGGTAAGTATTTAGCTTTAAATAGGATTAATTTATTTAATAAGAGTTAATTTATTTCGTTAGATTAAAATTATATTTAAGTTAGGGGGGTGTTAGTGTTAGGGTTAGACTTAGCTTTAGGGGTTAATACATTTATTAGAATAGCGGTGAGCTCCGGTCGTCAGATTAGGGGTTAATAATTGAAGGTAGGTGTCGGCGATGTTAGGGAGGGCAGATTAGGGGTTAATACTATTTATGATAGGGTTAGTGAGGCGGATTCGGGGTTAATAACTTTATTATAGTAGCGCTCAGGTCCGCTCGGCAGATTAGGGGTTAATAAGTGTAGGTAGGTGTCGGCGACGTTGTGGGGGGCAGATTAGGGGTTAATAAATATAACATAGGGGTCGGCGATGTTAGGGCAGCAGATTAGGGGTACATAGGGATAACGTAGGTGGCGGCGTTTTACGGAGCGGCAGATTAGGGGTTAAAAGTGTAATGCAGGGGTCAGCGATAGCGGGGGCGGCAGATTAGGGTTTAATAAGTGTAAGGTTAGGGGTGCTTAGACTCGGGGTACATGTTAGAGTGTTAGGTGCAGACGTAGGAAGTGTTTCCCCATAGGAAACAATGGGGCTGCGTTAGGAGCTGAACGCTGCTTTTTTGCAGGTGTTAGGTTTTTTTTCAGCTCAAACAGTCCCATTGTTTCCTATGGGGGAATCGTGCACGAGCACGTTTTTGATGCCGGCCGCGTCCGTAAGCAACTCTGGTATCGAGAGTTGCATTTGCGGTAAAAATGCCCTACGCTCCTTTTTTGGAGCCTAACGCAGCATTTGTTTTAACTCTCGATACCAGAGTTAAATTTATGGTGCGGCCAGAAAAAAGCCCGCGGAGCGTTAACAGCCCTTTTACCGCCGAACTCTAAATCTAGGCCTTTGTTTTTTATTGTTTTATTTCTTTTTGCTCAAGTGGCTAAGTCTAATAAAGATATAAAAAAAAAAGTATAGACCTTAAGGAACAGAAACCAGCGCCCGACCAGGGCCAGTCTGCTATAGAGGGCACTCCTGAACTGAACCAGGTCACAGAAAAATTGAAAACTAGTGAGGTTCGACAAAGGATCTATAGAACTATGTAACTAACACCTTAACATGGAACTTCTGCAGAAGTGTCCAAGCGACCACAAAATCGCTAGTATCAAATTACAGAGAAGAGAGGTTTCCCAACAGGGAAACTATAACAAACATGGGCTTCCAAAAACAAAACAAATACATCCTAACCAGATCAACAAAATAAGAGGGTAACACACGCAGGTGAACGCCCAAGAAAAATGGGTACACTAACAGGACCAGTCAGAGACCCCATTCTCCCAAAGCTCAGAACTGGAATAAGATACCCCAAAGCAAAGGGAAAAAAGGAGACAAGGAGATTAACATCATTCCCCCCACGTCTATCCCAGCTTGCCATCCGGCACAGAAGACCAAGGACACCTCAACCCATCAGGACTGGGATCCTTCAGCACTGCCAAAACATGCCGCAGTAGGACACGAAGGCGCGCCAGTCTATAACAAAAAGCAAGACTTGTCTCTGCTGGGGCAACTGATGACCCTGAGCATTGGACACCTGAAGCCTCAGAGGAAACCGCTCCCCAGAAAGCTGATCCAACACAGACGATCCCTTGCCTGACGAGCCCTGGTTGACGGAAAATGGACAGTATCTCATCAGCATCTCCATTTCTGGAAGATGTAAATGCGCCAATGCCATAGATATGTCCACGTGGAACCATACCGTAACCTCTGGAGGAAACAAGCTGCCTTCCGGAGAAGGGGTAACGGAATAAGGGACACCTGCTTGCGTAACCAAAGAAGGATCTAGGGCATTCGACTCCCGGGATATGGGGTCCCCAGGGGCAGATGGCTTGGCGGACTCTAAGTTCCGTATTTCGGGAGAAAAACATAATTTATGCTTACCTGATAAATTCCTTTCTTCTGTAGTGTGATCAGTCCACGGGTCATCATTACTTCTGGGATATTACTCCTCCCCAACAGGAAGTGCAAGAGGATTCACCCAGCAGAGCTGCATATAGCTCCTCCCCTCTACGTCACTCCCAGTCATTCGACCAAGGACCAACGAGAAAGGAAAAGCCAAGGGTGAAGTGGTGACTGGAGTATAAATTAAAAAATATTTACCTGCCTTAAAAACAGGGCGGGCCGTGGACTGATCACACTACAGAAGAAAGGAATTTATCAGGTAAGCATAAATTATGTTTTCTTCTGTTAAGTGTGATCAGTCCACGGGTCATCATTACTTCTGGGATACCAATACCAAAGCAAAAGTACACGGATGACGGGAGGGATAGGCAGGCTCTTTATACAGAAGGAACCACTGCCTGAAGAACCTTTCTCCCAAAAATAGCCTCCGATGAAGCAAAAGTGTCAAATTTGTAAAATTTGGAAAAAGTATGAAGCGAAGACCAAGTTGCAGCCTTGCAAATCTGTTCAACAGAGGCCTCATTCTTGAAGGCCCAAGTGGAAGCCACAGCTCTAGTAGAATGAGCTGTAATTCTTTCAGGAGGCTGCTGTCCAGCAGTCTCATAAGCTAAACGAATTATGCTACGAAGCCAAAAAGAAAGAGAGGTAGCGGAAGCTTTTTGACCTCTCCTCTGCCCAGAGTAAATGACAAACAGAGAAGACGTTTGTCGAAATTCCTTAGTTGCCTGTAAGTAAAATTTTAGAGCACGGACTACATCCAGGTTGTGCAGTAGACGTTCCTTCTTTGAAGAAGGATTTGGGCATAAAGAAGGAACAACAATCTCTTGATTGATATTCCTGTTAGTAACTACCTTAGGTAAGAACCCAGGTTTAGTACGCAGGACTACCTTATCCGAATGAAAAATCAAATAAGGAGAATCACAATGTAAGGCTGATAATTCAGAGACTCTTCGAGCCGAGGAAATAGCCATTAAAAATAGAACTTTCCAAGATAACAACTTTATATCAATGGAATGAAGGGGTTCAAACGGAACGCCCTGTAAAACATTAAGAACAAGGTTTAAACTCCATGGTGGAGCAACAGTTTTAAACACAGGCTTAATTCTGGCCAAAGCCTGACAAAAAGCCTGGACGTCAGGAACTTCTGACAGACGTTTGTGTAACAGAATGGACAGAGCTGAGATCTGTCCCTTTAATGAACTAGCAGATAAACCCTTTTCTAAACCTTCTTGTAGAAAAGACAATATCCTAGGAATCCTAACCTTACTCCAAGAGTAACCTTTGGATTCACACCAATATAGGTATTTACGCCATATCTTATGGTAAATCTTTCTGGTAACAGGTTTCCTAGCCTGTATTAAGGTATCAATAACTGACTCAGAAAATCCACGTCTTGATAAAATCAAGCGTTCAATTTCCAAGCAGTCAGCTTCAGAGAAGTTAGATTTTGATGTTTGAAGGGACCCTGTATCAGAAGGTCCTGTTTCAGAGGTAGAGACCAAGGTGGACAGGATGACATGTCCACCAGGTCTGCATACCAAGTCCTGCGTGGCCACGCAGGTGCTATTAGAATCACTGATGCTCTCTCTTGTTTGATTCTGGCAATCAATCGAGGAAGCAACGGGAAGGGTGGAAACACGTAAGCCATCCTGAAGTCCCAAGGTGCTGTCAGAGCATCTATCAGGACTGCTCCTGGATCCCTGGATCTGGACCCGTAACGAGGAAGCTTGGCGTTCTGTCGAGACGCCATGAGATCTATCTCTGGTTTGCCCCAACGTCGAAGTATTTGGGCAAAGACCTCCGGATGAAGTTCCCACTCCCCCGGATGAAAAGTCTGACGACTTAAGAAATCCGCCTCCCAGTTCTCCACTCCCGGGATGTGGATTGCTGACAGGTGGCAAGAGTGAGACTCTGCCCAGCAAATTATCTTTGATACTTCCATCATAGCTAGGGAGCTTCTTGTCCCTCCCTGATGGTTGATGTAAGCTACAGTCGTGATGTTGTCCGACTGAAACCTGATGAACCCCCGAGTTGTCAACTGGGGCCAAGCCAGGAGGGCATTGAGAACTGCTCTCAATTCCAGAATGTTTATTGGCAGGAGACTCTCCTCCTGACTCCATTGTCCCTGAGCCTTCAGAGAATTCCAGACGGCACCCCAACCTAGAAGGCTGGCGTCTGTTGTTACAATTGTCCAGTCTGGTCTGCTGAATGGCATCCCCCTGGACAGATGTGGCCGAGAAAGCCACCATAGAAGAGAATTTCTGGTCTCTTGATCCAGATTCAGAGAAGGGGATAAGTCTGAGTAATCCCCATTCCACTGACTTAGCATGCACAGTTGCAGTGGTCTGAGGTGTAAGCGTGCAAAGGGTACTATGTCCATTGCCGCTACCATTAAGCCGATTACCTCCATGCATTGAGCCACTGACGGGTGTTGAATGGAATGAAGGGTGCGGCAAGCACTTTGAAGTCTTGTTAGCCTGTCCTCTGTCAGGTAAATCTTCATTTCTACAGAATCTATAAGAGTCCCCAGGAAGGGAACTCTTGTGAGTGGAACGAGTGAACTTTTCTTTTCGTTCACCTTCCATCCATGTGACCTTAGAAATGCCAGCACTAACTCTGTATGAGACTTGGCAGTTTGAAAGCTTGAAGCTTGTATCAGAATGTCGTCTAGGTATGGAGCTACCGAGATTCCCCGCGGTCTTAGTACCGCCAGAAGAGCACCCAGAACCTTTGTGAAGATTCTTGGAGCTGTAGCCAATCCGAATGGAAGAGCCACAAACTGGTAATGCCTGTCTAGGAAGGCAAACCTTAGGTACCGATAATGATCTTTGTGAATCGGTATGTGAAGGTAAGCATCTTTTAAATCTACAGTGGTCATGTATTGACCCTCTTGGATCATAGGTAAAATTGTCCGAATAGTCTCCATCTTGAACGATGGAACTCTTAGGAATTTGTTTAGGATCTTTAAGTCCAGGATTGGTCTGAAAGTTCCCTCTTTTTTGGGAACCACAAACAGATTTGAGTAAAACCCCTGTCCCTGTTCCGATCGTGGAACTGGATGGATTACTCCCATTAACAAGAGCTCTTGTACGCAGCGTAGAAACGCCTCTTTCTTTGTCTGGATTGTTGACAATCTTGACAGATGAAATCTCTCTCTTGGAGGAGAGTATTTGAAGTCCAGAAGGTATCCCTGAGATATTATCTCTAGCGCCCAGGGATCCTGAACATCTCTTGCCCAAGCCTGGGCGAAGAGAGAAAGTCTGCCCCCCACTAGATCCGATCCCGGATCGGGGGCCCTCAATTCATGCTGTTTTAGGGGCAGCAGCAGGTTTCCTAGTCTGCTTGCCCTTGTTCCAGGACTGGTTAGGTTTCCAGCCTTGTCTGTAGCGAGCAACAGCTCCTTCCTGTTTTGGTGCAGAGGAAGTTGATGCTGCTCCTGCTTTGAAATTACGAAAGGAACGAAAATTAGACTGTCTAGTCTTGGCTTTGGCTTTGTCCTGAGGCAGGGCATGGCCTTTACCTCCTGTAATGTCAGCGATAATCTCTTTCAACCCGGGCCCGAATAAGGTCTGCCCTTTGAAAGGTATATTAAGCAATTTAGACTTAGAAGTAACATCAGCTGACCAGGATTTTAGCCACAGCGCCCTGCGTGCCTGAATGGCGAATCCTGAATTCTTCGCCGTAAGTTTAGTAAGATGTACTACGGCCTCCGAAATGAATGAATTAGATAGTTTAAGGACTCTAAGCCTGTCCGTAATGTCGTCCAGAGTAGCTGAACCAATGTTCTCTTCCAGAGACTCAATCCAGAATGCCGCTGCAGCCGTGATCGGCGCAATGCATGCAAGGGGTTGCAATATAAAACCTTGTTGAACAAACATTTTCTTAAGGTAACCCTCTAACTTTTTATCCATTGGATCTGAAAAAGCACAGCTATCCTCCACCGGGATAGTGGTACGCTTAGCTAAGGTAGAAACTGCTCCCTCCACCTTAGGGACCGTTTGCCATAAGTCCCTTGTGGTGGCGTCTATTGGAAACATTTTTCTAAATATCGGAGGGGGTGAGAACGGCACACCGGGTCTATCCCACTCCTTAGTAACAATTTCAGTAAGTCTCTTAGGTATAGGAAAAACCTCAGTACTCGTCGGTACCGCAAAATATTTATCCAACCTACACATTTTCTCTGGTATTGCAACTGTGTTACAATCATTCAGAGCCGCTAACACCTCCCCTAGTAATACACGGAGGTTTTCCAGTTTAAATTTAAAATTTGAAATATCTGAATCCAGTCTGTTTGGATCAGAACCGTCACCCACAGAATGAAGTTCTCCGTCCTCATGTTCTGCCACCTGTGACGCAGTGTCTGACATGGCCCTAATATTATCAGCGCACTCTGTTCTCACCCCAGAGTGATCACGCTTACCTCTTAGTTCTGGTAATTTAGCCAAAACCTCAGTCATAACAGTAGCCATATCCTGTAATGTGATTTGTAATGGCCGCCCAGATGTACTCGGCGCTACAATATCACGCACCTCCCTCTGAGCGGGAGATGTAGGTACTGACACGTGAGGCGAGTTAGTCGGCATAACTCTCCCCTCGTTGTTTGGTGAAATTTGTTCAATTTGTACAGATTGATTTTTATTTAAAGTAGCATCAATACAGTTAGTACATAAATTTCTATTGGGCTCCACTTTGGCATTGCAACAAATGACACAGGTATCATCCTCTGAATCAGACATGTTTAACACACTAGCAAATAAACTTGCAACTTGGAAATACAATTCAATTAGAATAATATTAAAACGTACTGTGCCTTTAAGAAGCACAGAAGATCTATGACAGTTGAAAATTAATAAATTGAAACAGTTATCTTGTAAACAACACAACTTTAGCAAAGGTTTAATCCCATTAGCAAAGATAACAAATTCTGAAAGCAGGAAACAAATTACAGAATAAACGTTTTTTATCTCAGTCAAACTATAATTCTCACAGCTCTGCTGAGAGAAATTACCTCCCTCAAAATAAGTTTTGAAGACCCCTGAGCTCTGTAGAGATGAACCGGATCATGCAGGGAATACAATGAGTTGCTGACTGAAATATTTGATGCATAGTAAAAGCGCCAAAAAACGGCCCCTCCCCCTCACACACAGCAGTGAGGGAGAACAGAAACTGTCAGAAAAACAGATTAAGCAACTGCCAAGTGGAAAAATAGTGCCCAAACATTTATTCACACAGTACCTCAGCAAATGAAAACGATTTTACATTCCAGCAAAAACGTTAAACATAATCTCTAGTTATTAAACAGCTTTATGTATTTCTTACAGTGTAATTCTAGTGAAGTACCATTCCCCAGAATACTGAAGTGTAAAGTATACATACATGACATTATATCGGTATGGCAGGATTTTCTCATCAATTCCATTGTCAGAAAATAAAAACTGCTACATACCTCTATGCAGATTCATCTGCTCGCTGTCCCCTGATCTGAAGTTTACCTCACTCCTCAGATGGCCGAGAACAGCAATATGATCTTAACTACTCCGGCTAAAATCATAGCAAAACTCTGGTAGATTCTTCTTCAAACTCTGCCAGAGAGGTAATAACACACTCCGGTGCTATTTTAAAATAACAAACTTTTGATTGAAGATATAAAACTAAGTATAATCACCATAGTCCTCTCACACATCCTATCTAGTCGTTGGGTGCAAGAGAATGACTGGGAGTGACGTAGAGGGGAGGAGCTATATGCAGCTCTGCTGGGTGAATCCTCTTGCACTTCCTGTTGGGGAGGAGTAATATCCCAGAAGTAATGATGACCCGTGGACTGATCACACTTAACAGAAGAAAGAGCACTCTAAAGCGGCCTGCTGAACAAAACTGATGGGCATGGATTACCTGGGCCATTTCATACTCTTCGCAAAAAGTAGAATCTGAATCAGAGACATCCGTCTCCAAAAAAGGTCAGAATCCTCCATAACTAGGATAGAAAAAAAACGGCACCTTACACCTCCAGTGGCTGGGGCACTCACCACCTCCTATGACTCAGACAACTAGTGAAACAGATTCTCTCCGTCACCACGCGGTCAGGAATACGGAAGTGGGAGACTAGAAATGTGACCACGTCTGGTCACAAGGTACACTATGCAGGCCAAAGAAAACAGAATTTATGTTTACCTGATAAATTTCTTTCTCCAACGGTGTGTCCGGTCCACGGCGTCATCCTTACTTGTGGGATATTCTCTTCCCCAACAGGAAATGGCAAAGAGCCCAGCAAAGCTGGTCACATGATCCCTCCTAGGCTCCGCCTACCCCAGTCATTCGACCGACGTTAAGGAGGAATATTTGCATAGGAGAAACCATATGGTACCGTGGTGACTGTAGTTAAAGAAAATAAAATATCAGACCTGATTAAAAAAACCAGGGCGGGCCGTGGACCGGACACACCGTTGGAGAAAGAAATTTATCAGGTAAACATAAATTCTGTTTTCTCCAACATAGGTGTGTCCGGTCCACGGCGTCATCCTTACTTGTGGGAACCAATACCAAAGCTTTAGGACACGGATGAAGGGAGGGAGCAAATCAGGTCACCTAAATGGAAGGCACCACGGCTTGCAAAACCTTTCTCCCAAAAATAGCCTCAGAAGAAGCAAAAGTATCAAACTTGTAAAATTTGGTAAAAGTGTGCAGTGAAGACCAAGTCGCTGCCCTACATATCTGATCAACAGAAGCCTCGTTCTTGAAGGCCCATGTGGAAGCCACAGCCCTAGTGGAATGAGCTGTGATTCTTTCTGGAGGCTGCCGTCCGGCAGTCTCGTAAGCCAATCTGATGATGCTTTTAATCCAAAAAGAGAGAGAGGTAGAAGTTGCTTTTTGACCTCTCCTTTTACCTGAATAAACAACAAACAAGGAAGATGTTTGTCTAAAATCCTTTGTAGCATCTAAATAGAATTTTAGAGCGCGAACAACATCCAAATTGTGCAACAAACGTTCCTTCTTTGAAACTGGTTTTGGACACAGAGAAGGTACGATAATCTCCTGGTTAATGTTTTTGTTAGAAACAACTTTTGGAAGAAAACCAGGTTTAGTACGTAAAACCACCTTATCTGCATGGAACACCAGATAAGGAGGAGAACACTGCAGAGCAGATAATTCTGAGACTCTTCTAGCAGAAGAAATCGCAACTAAAAACAAAACTTTCCAAGATAATAACTTAATATCAACGGAATGTAAGGGTTCAAACGGAACCCCCTGAAGAACTGAAAGAACTAAATTGAGACTCCAAGGAGGAGTCAAAGGTTTGTAAACAGGCTTGATTCTAACCAGAGCCTGAACAAAGGCTTGAACATCTGGCACAGCTGCCAGCTTTTTGTGAAGTAATACCGACAAGGCAGAAATCTGTCCCTTCAGGGAACTTGCAGATAATCCTTTTTCCAATCCTTCTTGAAGGAAGGATAGAATCCTAGGAATCTTAACCTTGTCCCAAGGGAATCCTTTAGATTCACACCAACAGATATATTTTTTCCAAATTTTGTGGTAAATCTTTCTAGTCACAGGCTTTCTGGCCTGAACAAGAGTATCGATAACAGAATCTGAGAATCCTCGCTTCGATAAAATCAAGCGTTCAATCTCCAAGCAGTCAGCTGGAGTGAAACCAGATTCGGATGTTCGAACGGACCCTGAACAAGAAGGTCTCGTCTCAAAGGTAGCTTCCAAGGTGGAGCCGATGACATATTCACCAGATCTGCATACCAAGTCCTGCGTGGCCACGCAGGAGCTATCAAGATCACCGACGCCCTCTCCTGCTTGATCCTGGCTATCAGCCTGGGGATGAGAGGAAATGGCGGGAACACATAAGCTAGTTTGAAGGTCCAAGGTGCTACTAGTGCATCCACTAGAGCCGCCTTGGGATCCCTGGATCTGGCCCCGTAGCAAGGAACTTTGAAGTTCTGACGAGAGGCCATCAGATCCATGTCTGGAATGCCCCACAGGTGAGTGACTTGGGCAAAGATTTCCGGATGGAGTTCCCACTCCCCCGGATGCAATGTCTGCCGACTCAGAAAATCCGCTTCCCAATTTTCCACTCCTGGGATGTGGATAGCAGACAGGTGGCAGGAGTGAGACTCCGCCCAAAGAATAATTTTGGTTACTTCTTCCATCGCTAGGGAACTCCTTGTTCCCCCCTGATGGTTGATGTACGCAACAGTCGTCATGTTGTCTGATTGAAACCGTATGAACCTGGTCCTCGCAAGCTGGGGCCAGGCCTGGAGAGCATTGAATATCGCTCTCAGTTCCAGAATATTTATCGGTAGAAGAGATTCTTCCCGAGACCAAAGACCCTGAGCTTTCAGGGATCCCCAGACCGCGCCCCAGCCTATCAGACTGGCGTCGGTCGTGACAATGACCCACTCTGGTCTGTGGAACATCATCCCTTGAGACAGATTGTCCAGGGACAGCCACCAACGGAGTGAGTCTCTGGTCCTCTGATTTACTTGTATCTTCGGAGACAAGTCTGTATAGTCCCCATTCCACTGACTGAGCATGCACAGTTGTAATGGTCTTAGATGAATGCGCGCAAAAGGAACTATGTCCATCGCCGCCACCATCAACCCGATCACTTCCATGCACTGAGCTATGGAAGGAAGAGGAACGGAATGAAGTATCCGACAAGAGTCCAGAAGCTTTGTTTTTCTGGCCTCTGTTAGAAAGATCCTCATTTCTAAGGAGTCTATAATTGTTCCCAAGAAGGGAACCCTTGTTGACGGGGATAGAGAACTCTTTTCCACGTTCACTTTCCAGCCGTGAGATCTGAGAAAGGCCAGGACAATGTCCGTGTGAGCCTTTGCTTGAGGAAGGGACGACGCTTGAATCAGAATGTCGTCCAGGTAAGGTACTACTGCAATGCCCCTTGGTCTTAGCACCGCTAGAAGGGACCCTAGTACCTTTGTGAAAATCCTTGGAGCAGTGGCTAATCCGAAAGGAAGCGCCACGAACTGGTAATGTTTGTCCAGGAATGCAAACCTTAGGAACCGATGATGTTCCTTGTGGATAGGAATATGTAGATACGCATCCTTTAAATCCACCGTGGTCATGAATTGACCTTCCTGGATGGAAGGAAGGATAGTTCGAATGGTTTCCATCTTGAACGATGGGACCTTGAGAAATTTGTTTAAGATCTTGAGATCTAGGATTGGTCTGAACGTTCCCTCTTTTTTGGGAACTATGAACAGATTGGAGTAGAACCCCATCCCTTGTTCTCTTAATGGAACAGGATGAATCACTCCCATTTTTAACAGGTCTTCTACACAATGTAAGAACGCCTGTCTTTTTATGTGGTCTGAAGACAACTGCGACCTGTGGAACCTCCCCCTTGGGGGAAGTCCCTTGAATTCCAGAAGATAACCCTGGGAGACTATTTCTAGCGCCCAAGGATCCAGAACATCTCTTGCCCAAGCCTGAGCGAAGAGAGAGAGTCTGCCCCCCACCAGATCCGGTCCCGGATCGGGGGCCAATATTTCATGCTGTCTTGGTAGCAGTGGCAGGTTTCTTGGCCTGCTTTCCCTTGTTCCAGCCTTGCATTGGTCTCCAAGCTGGCTTGGCCTGAGAAGTATTACCCTCTTGCTTAGAGGACGTAGCACCTTGGGCTGGTCCGTTTTTACGAAAGGGACGAAAATTAGGTCTATTTTTTGCCTTGAAAGGCCGATCCTGAGGAAGGGCGTGGCCCTTACCCCCAGTGATATCAGAGATAATCTCTTTCAAGTCAGGACCAAACAACGTTTTCCCCTTGAAAGGAATGTTTAGTAGCTTGTTCTTGGAAGACGCATCAGCCGACCAAGATTTCAACCAAAGCGCTCTGCGCGCCACAATAGCAAACCCAGAGTTCTTAGCCGCTAACTTAGCCAATTGCAAAGAGGCGTCTAGAGTGAAAGAATTAGCCAATTTGAGAGCATTGATTCTGTCCATAATCTCCTCATAAGGAGGAGAGTCACTATCGAGCACCTTAAGCAGTTCATCAAACCAGAAATATGCAGCAGTAGTGACAGGGACAATGCATGAAATGGGTTGTAGAAGGTAACCCTGCTGAACAAACATCTTTTTAAGCAAACCTTCTAATTTTTTATCCATAGGATCTTTGAAAGCACAACTATCCTCTATGGGAATAGTGGTGCGTTTGTTTAAAGTAGAAACCGCTCCCTCGACCTTGGGGACTGACTGCCATAAGTCCTTTCTGGGGTCGACCATAGGAAACAATTTTTTAAATATGGGGGGAGGGACGAAAGGAATACCGGGCCTTTCCCATTCTTTATTAACAATGTCCGCCACCCGCTTGGGTATAGGAAAAGCTTCTGGGAGCCCCGGCACCTCTAGGAACTTGTCCATTTTACATAGTTTCTCTGGGATGACTAAATTTTCACAATCATCCAGAGTGGATAATACCTCCTTAAGCAAAATGCGGAGATGTTCCAATTTAAATTTAAATGTAATCACATCAGATTCAGCCTGCTGAGAAATGTTCCCTAAATCAGTAATTTCTCCCTCAGACAAAACCTCCCTGGCCCCCTCAGATTGGGTTAGGGGCCCTTCAGAGATATTAATATCAGCGTCGTCATGCTCTTCAGTAACTAAAACAGAGCAGCCACGCTTACGCTGACAAGGGTTCATTTTGGCTAAAATGTTTTTGACAGAATTATCCATTACAGCCGTTAATTGTTGCATAGTAAGGAGTATTGGCACGCTAGATGTACTAGGGGCCTCCTGAGTGGGCAAGACTCGTGTAGACGAAGGAGGGAATGATGCAGTACCATGCTTACTCCCCTCACTTGAGGAATCATCTTGGGCATCATTGTCATTATCACATAAATCACATTTATTTAAATGAATAGGAATTCTGGCTTCCCCACATTCAGAACACAGTCTATCTGGTAGTTCAGACATGTTAAACAGGCATAAACTTGATCAGAAAGTACAAAAAACGTTTTAAAATAAAACCGTTACTGTCACTTTAAATTTTAAACTGAACACACTTTATTACTGCAATTGCGAAAAAACATGAAGGAATTGTTCAAAATTCACCAAATTTTCACCACAGCGTCTTAAAGCCTTGAAAATATTGCACACCAATTTTGGAAGCTTTAACCCTTAAAATAACGGAACCGGAGCCGTTTTAAGCTTTAAACCCCTTTACAGTCCCTGGTATCTGCTTTGCTGAGACCCAACCAAACCCAAAGGGGAATACGATACCAAATGACGCCTTCAGAAGTCTTTTATAAGTATCAGAGCTCCTCTCACATGCGACTGCATGCCATGCCTCTCAAAAACAAGTGCGCAACACCGGCGCGAAAATGAGACTCTGCCTATGCTTTGGGAAAGCCCCTAAAGAATAAGGTGTCTAAAACAGTGCCTGCCGATATTATTATATCAAAATACCCAGATAAAATGATTCCTCAAGGCTAAATATGTGTTAATAATCAATCGATTTAGCCCAGAAAAAGTCTACAGTTTAAATAAGCCCTTGTGAAGCCCTTATTTACAATCGTAATAAACATGGCTTACCGGATCCCATGGGGAAAATGACAGCTTCCAGCATTACATCGTCTTGTTAGAATGTGTCATACCTCAAGCAGCAAGGGACTGCAAACTGTTCCCCCAACTGAAGTTAATTGCTCTCAACAGTCCTGTGTGGAACAGCCATGGATTTTAGTTACGGTTGCTAAAATCATTTTCCTCATACAAACAGAATTCTTCATCTCTTTTCTGTTTCTGAGTAAATAGTACGTACCAGCACTATTTGAAAATAACAAACTCTTGATTGAATAATGAAAAACTACAGTTAAACACTAAAAAACTCTAAGCCATCTCCGTGGAGATGTTGCCTGTACAACGGCAAAGAGAATGACTGGGGTAGGCGGAGCCTAGGAGGGATCATGTGACCAGCTTTGCTGGGCTCTTTGCCATTTCCTGTTGGGGAAGAGAATATCCCACAAGTAAGGATGACGCCGTGGACCGGACACACCTATGTTGGAGAAAAGGGCGCCAAAGCCACAAAGGCCGCACAGCCTGACAAAAAAGGCTGTTATGTTCCGATATAGCTGGGGTGTCTTTGCCTCCTCCTAGTGGCCAGGTTCTGAATTCCCAAAAGTAATGAATGCAACTGTGGACTCTCGCCATTTAAGAAGAAAACATTGTTAAAATCATGAATATTGCATAAATATGTTTTATCTACTTAATGGCAAAGGAATGCATATATACATATATAACTTTTTTGTACAATATTTTTATTAAAAAAAAAAATTTATCTGACAGTGTTAATATGAGTTACTGTACTTTGTAATGTATTTTTGAAGTGTTTTGTGCAACTTTTTCTTTTAAGAAAAAATAGTTAAATACAGCTCTGAGATTGCGGTAAGGATTGAAGTGTAACGGGCAATTGCGCTAGCACAATCGCGATTTCACTCTACTGTTTGCGCCTCACTTGTAATCTAGCCCTATATCCTTCTAAAATGTATTCTTGGTTAAAGGGACATAAAAACCAACATTTTTCTTTCATGAATCACAATAGAGTAGGGCTGGGCAATATGGGTGAAAAAAAATTGCGATAAAAAACAAAACAAAATTTTTTTATTTAACACTACAGAATCTTACTGTACATGTTTCTCAATGTCCAATACACTCTTGGAGCATAAAAATACAAACCAAAAATAGTTAAAATAAAATTAGCTGCCTGTGCTGTGGTTACATAGTAACATCATGTTGAATATTATTATTTACAATTCACAATACATCTTACAAGCAACCCTTAATGAACATATATAAATAAAATATATTGTAAAATTTAATCAAACTCAATGTTATGCGTCACAGAAGTAAAAAAAAAAAAGTCAGTAAGGCACTTTAAAGTTTTTGTACAATACTCTCTTTATTGCTCACAACTGTCCCACCGCCACAACTCCACACCACTCCCAGATGAATGCTCCCACACATACTCTGCAATCTCTTCCAAAATGGCAGTTTCGCTGGCATTCTCAGGCCCGCCTCTCATCCTCCCTCTCTGCCTCCGTTTTCATGACGGACAGTGTTATTTTTTTTTTCTTCGAAAAAATAGCGTACTCTAGCCGTTTTAAAACCGCAGCAATTAATCGCAGTTTAAAAATAATCGTGCAGCCCTACAATAGAGCATATCATTTTAAACAACTTTCCGATTTACTTCCATTATCTAAATTTGCTTCATTTTCTTGGTATCCTGTGCTGTAGAAACAGTAATCCACCTAGGTTAACCCGACAATGAGGCATATATGTGCAGCCACCAATCAGTGACTCTGAGCATACCTAGGTATGCTTTTAAACAAAAATATGTCAAGGTAATGAAACAAATTAGATAATAGAAGTAAATTGGAAAGCTGTTTAACCCTTTAATGACCACAACTTACTCTGTATGCCACTGGTCATTAAGAGGTTAAAATTGCATGTATCTGAATTATGACAGAAAACCTGTCCCTGTAATATATCGACTTTAAACTACTTAATTCTTCAGTGTTCATGTAAACCTGTAAGCAATGCTGCCCTCTCTATCACTCAGTATTTAATGAATCATAACTTAGTGGAGTTTACAGTTTACCTATTGTAGTAGTATGTACGCAGCGTTTTGTGATTTCAGTTTCCACGTATCCAGTCCTCTATACAAGAAGACTGATGAATTGGCCTTGGGTAAATACATTCTATTTAAACAGCAATCATTGAAATGTCATTTTAGTTAAAGAAACTCAGTTTCTGTAGACATAGCACAATAATTAAAAAGGATGCTAAACTTTTGCTAAGCATTTTACAACAGCTTTTCAGTGAGAAACAAAATCTTAATCATGAAGGTACCTTAACAAAAAATCCCAACAGAAAATGATTAGTTCAGCCAATCCAAAACATTTTGCAAACGATTCAACTGGAGCAACTGAAAAACCTTCCTGTCCTATTATAAATTCCAAACCTATATAGTCATAAGAGGACAAGTCCCTCATCTTGGCATAGAGTCACCAAATAAAGTATTTCTATTGTAAAAATCACTGATGTGCATAGCAGAGTTGCTCAGTGCAATCTAAACTAAATAGAATGGAGGTGAATTTGAGGACACTATTTCCTAAAGTAATTCTACTTATGAATTTTTTGGATGCTTTCAAATGCTAAAGGAAATCCCTTCTGCACTAAAAACAGAAAGCAATGGAAAGAAGAGGCCCGGATCACAATGGTAATTGTAACCTGCAATCTGAACTACTGACTGAACATATTTCAAATGCAAGTATAACATATTTATTTATGTCTATGTAATACATTTAGCTAATGTTTAAAACAATACTGATGTATATAGGAATGAAAATATGAAAAGATATAAAAGTTTATATTGTGCATATATTTGCTTACCGTTCATGAGATATGGTAGAAGTGCGGCAGTGGCCCTCCTTTTTGTGCCATCAAACACATGATCATCCTCATAATTGTTTTCCCACCATAGCATACATGTGTATGCATACAGGCTGCTTTATTATTTCATCATTAAAGGGACACAAAACCCCACATTTTTCTTTAATGATTACGATAAAGAATTCAATTTTAAACAACATTCCAATTGACTTATGGTTTTTAATTAGCTTCATTCTTCAGATATCCTTTGTTGAAGAAACAAGCAATGCACATACAGCCACCAATCAGCAGCTACTGAGCCTATTTAGATATGCTTTTATATCTAGAGAATGAAGCAAATTAGATAAAAGAACTAAATTGGAAAGTTGTTTAAAATTGAATGCTATTCCTAAATCATGAAATAAAAAAAAAAAAATTGGGTTTCATGTCCCGTCAAGTCTTTGGCAATGACCATCATTAGCACTGATGTCTATGAAACCCTGTGTGCCCCCCATATTGTTTCTGGAGACACCATTGGATACCTTCTACAATCTTAAAGGGACACTAAAACCATTTTTTTTATTTAATGATTCAGACAGAGCATGCAATATTAAGCAACTTTCGAATTTACTCCTATTATCAATTTTTGTTCGATCTCTTGCTATCTTTATTTAAAAAAACAGGAATGTAAAGAGTCGTCACATTTTTGGTTCAAAGCCTGGGTTATGCTTGCATATTGGTTTGCTAAATGCTTACCAATAAGCAAGCGCTATCCAGGGTGCTGAACCTAAAATGGGCTGGCTTCTAAGTTTTAAATTCCTGCTTTTTAAATAAAGATAGCAAGAGAACGAAGAAAAATTGATAGGAGTAAATTAGAAAGTTGCTTAAACTTGTGTGCTCTATCTGAATCATTAAAGAAAGAAAAAAAATTAGTATGCCTTTGACTGTGGCTGAACTTGTAACACTGATTTAGCCAGATAGACTAGAAATGTAATTGCTGATAAATCATCTCATGGTTACAACTTACATGATAGCAAATAGAAAAGTCACATTGTGTGCATTCCCCATTCACTTCAGCTCTCGGTTTTACCAATTGAAATCACTTGGGAATTAAGGGGAAAGATAAACACATTACCTTTAAAAATCTGAGACACATGACTGTCTCATGTCGTACAATTGTATTAAAAGATAAAAAAGAATAGGTTTAAAGAGGTAGACAAGTCCTAAACTGTACAAGCTGCAGACAATGTGCATTAGTAATATAGACGGCATATGGGCTACATCAAGACAAATCGCTTCCATCTATACTAAAAAGCTCACAGGCTGATTGATATGGCACAGATAAATACATTAAAGCAATAAAATGTTATTATAGGTTTTACTAAACATTTACATTCGGTCCTCTACATTGTGGAATATGACAGGAGCAGAATTTAGAGTGTAGGAAATGTCGATAAGGTGTGACACTTATTTTTATTGCTCCTTAGAGAGTGTCATTTGTGTGCTTTAACAAAGCCAACAAGTATAATGTATCTTCATGTTAGCTCTGACTACAGGATATTGCACATATTACACATAGTAAATACATACAAAAGTTAATAATATTTGGTTTATAACTAGGTAGATAGATGTTAAAAGGGATATTAAACCCAATTTTTTTTCTTTCATAATTCATATAGAGCATGCAATTCTAAGCAACTTCCTAATTTACTCCTTTTATCAATTTTTCTTTGTTTTCTTGCTATCTTTATTTGAAAAAGTAGAAAAGTAAGCTTAAGAGCCGGCCCATTTGTTTCAGAACCCTGGGTAGCGCTTGCTGATTGGTGGCTACATTTAGCCACCAATCAGCAAGCGCTACCCAGATGCTAAACCAAAAATGGGCCAGCTCTTAAGCTTACTTTCCTGCTTAAAATTGCATGCTTTATCTTAAACATGAAAGAAAAAATGTGGGTTTAGTATCCCTTTAATATTATACACAAAATCAGTTTCTTTTAAATAATTGAAATGTTTTAGAATTTGCATTATTTAGACTGCAATCCATGCATGCCTTGTGTAAAAGCCTCTCTGGTTCTCTGTATACCTCAAAGAACTACTAAAGAATAGCCTGGACTCAATGTGTTACAGGTTATTTGACTTGGAAAGAGCTGAAACATTCAAGGAACCAATGGATAACTCCATACCCACAACTTCTTGAATGAGCTTCAGGTTTTGTAGAACCTACAAACCTAGGAACGATTTCCTTTACACAAAGTAGACAAATCAGGACAAGGTGAGGTTAATAAGAATCAAGAGGTTGATAAGTATTACAGGGACATGAAACCCAACTTTTTTTTTTCATGATTCAGATAAAGCATACAATTCTAAACAACTTTCCAATGTACTTCAATTAACAATTGTGCTTAAAGGGACACTGAACCCAAATTTTTTCTTTTGTAAATCAGAAAGAGCATGCAATTTTAAGCAACTTTCTAATTTACTCCTATTATCAATTTTTCTTCATTCTCTTGCTATCATTATTTGAAAAAGAAGGCATCTAAGCTTTTTTGGGTTCAGTACTCTGGACAGCACTTTTTTATTAGTGGATGAATTTATCCACCAATCAGCAAGAACAACCCAGGTTGTTCACCAATAATGGGCCGGCATCTAAACTTACATTCTTGCATTTCAAATAAAGATACCAAGAGAATGAAGAAAATTTGATAATAGGAGTAAATTAGAAAGTTGCTTAAAATTTCATGCTCAATCTGAATCACGAAAGAAAAAATTTGGGTACAGTGTCCCTTTAATGTTCTTGACATCCTTTATTGAAGGAGCAGCAATGCACTACTGGGAGCTAGCGGAGCACAATGGTAAGCCAATAACATGAGGCACATATGTGCAGCCACCAATCAGCAGCTAGCGCCCACCTCCTGAGCCTATCTAGATATGCTTTTCCTCAAAAAATACCAATAAAACAAAACAAATTAAATAATAGAAGTCAATCAAGTTGTTTAAAATTGTATGCCCTATTTAAATCATGAAGGAAATTTGTTTGGAGTTTTATGTCCATTTAAGAGTTTTTATCTACACCGGAGAGAGAGGTACGGCAGGGGAACAGTAAAAATGCTGCCTGACTTGTATCAAAGCCAAATTAAATATTGCACCTGTGTGCAGGCATAGGATAACTACAAGATAGCAGTTTTGCTTGGAAAAAAACTTATAAGTAGTGAGCAACATTTAAGTCTCCACCATAGAAAAAAAGGTTATCATAGTAAGGATATATAGGAATATAATACAGAAATTGAAACATAGAAAATAAATTCTTCACTAAAATATAGCAAATTGACCCACAGAACCTTAAAGGAATAGTCTATTCAAAATAAAACTTTTATGATTCAGATAGAGCAAGCAATTTCAAGCAACTTTCTAATTTACTCCTATTATCATTTTTTGTTCGTTAACTTGCTATCTTTATTTTAAAAATCAAGAATGTAAGCATAAGAGCCGGCTCATTTCTGGTTCAACACCTGGGTAGCACTTTCTGATTGGTGTCTTAATGTAGCCACCAATCAGCAAACACTACCGAGGTGCTGAACCAAAAAATCGGCCGGCTCCCAAGCTTACATTCAAATAGATATCAAGAGAACAAAGAAAAATTAATCGGAGTAAATAAGAAAGTTGCTTAAAATTGCATGCTCTATCTGAATCATGAAAGTTTAAAGGGACAGACAACACCAGAATTTTTGTTGTTTTAAAAGATAGATAATCCCTTAATTACCAATTCCCCAGTTTTGCATAACCAACACAGTTATAATAATACATTTTACCTTGATGATTACCTTGTATCTAAGCCTCAGCAGATCCCTTATTTCAGTTCTTTTGACAGACTTGCATTTTAGCCAATCAGAGCTGTCTCCATGGTAAATTCACGTGCATGAGCTCAATGTTATCTCTATATGAAACACGTTAACTAATGCCCTCTAGTGGTGAAAAATTATCAAAATGCATTTAGATTAGAAGCGGCCTTCAAGGTCTAAGAAATTAGCATATGAAACTCATAGGTTTAGCTTTCAACTAAGAAACTAAGAATACCAAGAGAACAAAGCAAAATTGGTGATAAAAGTAAAATGGAAAGTTGTTTAAAATTACATGCCCTATTTGAAACATGAAAGTTTTTTTTGGACTTGACTGTCCCTTTAATTTTTACTAGACTATCCCTTTAACGTCAATAACATATAAAAGATCAAACAACCTGGTATCACAAGGGTGAAGAAGTGAAAAAAGATCAAGTCATCAAATGAATCATATGTTGGGTCTATACATATAATGTGCTACTGTGATTACCTAAACAGAAAATGTCAGGTACCATTAACTATATAGCCCATAAACGTGTGTGTGTGTGTGTGTGTGTGTGTGTGTGTCACTAGTCCTAGAGTCCGCTCACACGGGCCATTTTTTGCAGTACAGCGGTCCCACCCCTTGCTCTCTCTCTCCCCCTCTCTTTTGCGCTCTTTCCCCCCTCACCACTCTTTTGCTCTCTCTCTCCCCTCCCTCTTTTGCTCTCTCTCTCCCCTCCCTCTTTTGCTCTCTCTCTCCCCTCCCTCTTTTGCTCTCTCTCTCCCCTCCCTCTTTTGCTCTCTCTCTCCCCTCCCTCTTGCTCTCTCTCCCCTCTCTCTTTTGCTCTCTCTCTCCCCTCTCTCTTTTGCTCTCTCTCTCCTCTCTCTCTTTTGCTCTCTCTCCCCTCTCTCTTTTGCTCTCTCTCCCCTCTCTCTTTTGCTCTCTCTCTCCCCTCTCTCTCTTGCTCTCTCTCTCCCCTCTCTCTCTTGCTCTCTCTCTCCCCTCTCTCTCTTTTGCTCTCTCTCTCCCCTCTCTCTTTTGCTCTCTCTCTCCCCTCTCTCTTTTGCTCTCTCTCTCCCCTCTCTCTTTTGCTCTCTCTCTCTCCTCTCTCTTTTGCTCTCTCTCTCCCCTCTCTCTTTTGCTCTCTCTCTCCCCTCTCTCTTTTGCTCTCTCTCTTTTGCTCTCTCTCTTTTGCTCTCTCTCTCCCCTCTCTCTTTTGCTCTCTCTCTCCCCTCTCTTTTGCTCTCTCTCTCCCCTCTCTTTTACGCTCTCTCTCCTCCCTTTCTTTTGCGTTCTCTCTCTCTTTTGCGCTCTCTCTCCCCTCTCTCTTTTGCGCTCTCCCCCCCCCCTCTCTTTTGGTCTCTCCCCCCCCCTCTCTTTTGGTCTCTCTCTCTCTCTCTCTCTTCCCTCTATTCTGCTCTCTCTCTTCCCTCTATTCTGCTCTTTCCGCTCTATCTTCCCCTCTATCTTGCTCTTTCTCCCCCTCTTTAGCTCTTTCCTATCTCTTTTTGTCTCTCCCCCTCTCTTTCTTTTTGTCTCCACTCTGTCGCGCCCGACCGACCCCGCCACGCCCACACTCCCACCCGGACACGCACACTTTTGCCGCAAACAGCATGGATTGTCAGGTAAGGCCAGGTGTGTTTGTCCTCGTGCTGTCTCTACTGCGCATGACAGTTTCGGACAAACACACTTGGCCTTTTATATAATAGGAGATATATATATATGTGTGTGTATGTATGTATGTATGTGTGTCCATTAATCCTATGATCATTCTTTTTTAACGTTCTCTTGGTATCTTTATTTGAAAAAAGGGGAATGTAAGCTTAGGAGCAGGCCCATTTTTGGTTCAGTACCCTGGATAGGGCTTGCTAAATTTAGCCACCAATCAGCAAGCGCTACCCAGGTGCTAAACAAAAAATGGGGCGGCTCCTAAGATTTACATTCCTGATAGCAAGATAGCAAGAGAACGAAGAAAAATTGATAATAGGAGTAAATTAGAAAGTTGCTCAAAATTGCTCTATCTGATCCATGAAAGAAAAAATTTGGGTTTAGTATCCCTTTCAGGGAATATTGTCCTATGTCAGTGGGCTGCAGGTAGAAACCATGAACAAGACCACATATGGGGTTCGTAGGAACATTGCAGTAGTGAGTGGTCAGAATTATTTCTTCATGCAAAAATGCTGATTCTTCAGGTTAGATCACGGTTTGAAACAGAATTGCCAGCAAGAATGGGATGTGCACAGTATTTGTATTAAGGGGAGGTGTTCTTAAGAAGTTTGGAAAAGTTCTATCTACTCAATGAGGCCCTGAAGCATATAAACCCCCTAGTACTGAATATGTCACTACGGTAGTGTGAGAGAAATACATTATCGCCTGCAATGTGTGAATATTACATCTATAAAGGAAACATTCTGTAATTAGTAAGCACCCTGAACTAAACTTCTACTTGCATACCAAACCATTTCTGGACATAAAAAGGACTGCATTTGACACCATAACTATATTAAACAGAGCCTATGCGTACATGTAGTCATATTGTTTGCCAGAAGTATTTGAATGTACAGTAAAAGTATAATATTAACAAAGAACAAGGGTTAAGCCTA
>NC_069501.1:217509129-217531629 GCF_027579735.1 Bombina bombina
CTTTGGAAGTGGTCTGTTTTTGACCGTTCTCACCATCCTTTGCCACTCCAATATTTTACTTCTGTCCTTAACAAGAACTGTGTCTGTGGTCTTCCATTTCCTCACTATGTTCCTCACAGTGGACACTGACAGCTTAAATCTCTGATATAGCTTTTTGTAGCCTTCCCCTAAACCATAATGTTGAACAATCTTTGTTTTCAGGTCATTTGAGAGTTGTTTTGAGGCTCCCATGTTGCCACTCTTCAGAGGAGAGTCAAAGAGAACAACAACTTGCAATTGGCCACCTTAAAAACCTTTTCTCATGATTGGATGCACCCGTCTATGAAGTTCAAGGCTTAATGGGCTCACCAATTGTGTGTTCCAATTAATCAGTGCTAGGTAGTTACAGGTATTCAAATCAACAAAATGACAAGGGTGCCCAAATTTATGCACCTGTCTAATTTCGTTTTGATGCATATTGCACATTTTCTGTTAATCCAATAAACCTCATTTCACTACTGAAATATTACTGTGTCCTTCAGTTATTTGATAGTTAAAAATGAAATTGCTGATCCAAACACGCAATTATTTATAAATGAAAATCATGGAATTTGTCAGGGGTGCCTAAACTTTTGCATACGACTGTACACACACATTAAAATTACTCCAACAACGTGCTTTATTTGGAGGAGCCAATGGGCACTGGTACCGGAGTAGAAAAGACTAGCTAGTGTTAGTTAGGGACAGATAGGTTAGGCTTGTGAAGTTTGCACTGTGCATTTCCAATTCTTAGCATTTTTTTCTGATTACCCTGGCTACAGGTGTAGATTATTTATCAAACAACACCATGAAATCTTATGCTATCCTTATAAATATGTTTACTTCCCACGACCATATATCTCTTGACACACATTTACTAAAATGCTTTTTACATTCAATGAGGCGGCAGCACTAGTGTCAGCTTGTTTTCCCCAAAACCATATTAAAAATGATATAGGTCACCATGTTCTGGGTTGTGAGAGTTCCTTAAAGGGATATGAGAGTACAAAAATAAACTGCTCCAATATGTTAAAACATTTTATTATTTTACTATTGCTTGTATATAATTGTGTGTTTAACCCCCCTGCAAATTATTTAAACACATAGTTAAAATCGGCTTTAGAGCAGCAATTCACTACTGAGTGAGGGCTAGCTGAACACATATGGTGAGGCACACAACAAACATGTGCAGCCACCAAATCTCCAGCTAGCTCCAAGTACTGTAGGATATATACATATTCTTTTTCAACAAAGGATACAAAGAGGGCAAAGTAAATGAGAAAATAGAAGTGAATTAAAACTGAAACCTGTAAATTTTGTTTTGACTTTCAGATACTGACATTTAATCTAAGCCTATTTAACAGTTATCAAACAGTGCTTTAATTGAGACTTCTCAAGGCTAACCCTGCAACATATCTTTCCTTAATAGGCTTTAACTGATGGCAACTGCAAAACAATGCACTAACATTATGACCATGGCTATTCTCAAGTCCTGGCACATACATGGTGGGTGGAGCTTGACTACTGAAAAACAACTGCAGTAAAAATAATTAATTTGTTTTGAAACCATCTAGACTTGGCCTATATGTTATTCTATAGCAACACAACAGAAATGTTTTGCAATTATATGGTGTTTACTGCCCTTTTAAGGAATACATTTCTTAAAAAGGACCCGTTACCCAAATGCTGAATCACTTGTAAGTGATGCAGTATATCTGCAAAATGCTGACAGAAAGATATTCATGCTATTGCTATATTTTCTATTCAGCTACAGATATGTTACATCACTTTTTAGCTCACGGGTATCCCTGAATTGGAGTTAAAATCCACCTATAGAGCTGGAGACCACTCATATGAGGAGAGAAAGAAGAAAGCAGAGCACTTACAGAAATTGGACATACTTGGCCAGGAGTTTTCTGGCTGTGTCTGACTTTAGGAATGATATCTCAATAATGCATAACTCTGTAATTTATTATCTCTGTGCTGTATAAAAGAAGGAAACTTTGATCCACTATGAGCTGTATTACAGAACAATACCCTAGATTAATTTAGTTGTCATTCCATGTTGCCTGCTGATACAGAACAGTGCACGTATTTTATAATAAATAGTTGAGTTTTATAAATTAACCTTAATCTGATTACAATATTTATGGTGACACTAAACAAAGTTACTAAACTAACCTACAGTCAATATTACTGAAGTCATAAACACTAACTATTGAAACCAATGGATTAAAATGGTTTTACAATGGTATAGTAGTATAAAACTGAACATATCGGCAGACAATGCACGGGGTACACCAATAAATTAAATGAAACACTAAGTCCACTGTCAACAGTCCATTTAGCACCAACTGTGATCCCTAGCAAATCCTAAATATAGATCATTGAATAGATTAGCAATGTACATTGTTCTATCAATATGTTGGAAAACAAAAGCCAAATTTATAAATAATTCACAAAATAAAGACAATGTTATTTTTTTCCTTAGGATTGTGATTAATGAACAGATTTATTGAAACAATACCCCATCTTCTTGTTTACTTCAAATGCTAAATTTATAGAAAGAGTGTGAGCCAATACTCTCAACCTCTATTTATTCTCAGCAGTACACAAAACAATGGGATTGTTTTGTGCATGAAACTGTTAAGCAGGTGTTTTGCTGGCCAGCGTACTTCATATAAATGAAAGAAAGGCAAAGATCAAGGACGCGGTTAAAAAAAAAATAAAAAAATAAAAAAATTATATATATATTGTATTTTTCCCCTGGATTTAGTAGAAAGATATTGCTATACAAAAATGTTTAGGGGTATATTTTTTCCCCCAATCTCTTCATTTCAGAATCCTACCTTTATTCAATGTAAATACCAGTTCTAGTAATTAATGTATTTTATAACAAGAGACATCATTTGGAAACAAGAGCTGAAAATACACATTCAATATGATGATTTTATCTAGGTTGACAAATTGAAGATATAAACTGGTCAAATCAGGGTCACCAAAGCTTTGAGATCCAAAGGTAAATTCAATGGAGGCGTCTATGACTTGCGTCTAGACTGCATATGAGCCACATTTTGAATCCAGGTGCCTGGGAGCCAAAATATTCATTGGTGCCCCCGCTGGCCACCACCAGTTATATAAACAGCCACTTTTAAAATTATGAGGAGGCTAAAAGTGAGATAAAAAGGGCTATCTACTCCAGATTTTTTGTTGTTTAAAATGATAGATAATCCCCATATTCCCCATTCCTCCGTTTTGCATAACCAACACTGTTATATTAATATACTTTTTTCCTCAATAAATTTACTTGTATCTATGACTCTGCAGACCGCCCCCTTATTTGAGTTCTTTTAACAGATTTGCATTATAGTCAATCAGTGCTGACGCCTAGGTAAATCCACAGGAGTGAACACAATGTTGGCTATATGGCACACATGAACTAGTGCTGTCATTAGCATATGAGCCTACCTAGATTAGCTTCCAACAAGGAATACAATGAGAACAAAGCAAATTTGATGAGAAAAGTAAATTGGAAAGTTGTTTACAATTGCATGCTTTATCTGAATCAAGAAAATTTAAAATCCTCAATTATGCACAAAATGAAGAGAGAATGACTCATTGTTTAGCCCATTAACAAATCTGGACAAGTCAGAAAACTTGTTTTTCCCTCACAGAAAACCTCTAGATGCAGTTTCCGATGCAGCAAAGGATTCTGGGTAAAATATGCAAATGAAGTTCCCAATGCCTCACCTTTATACTTTTATAGGCAGATTCCCTTTTAGCCATAGCACTGCTGTGTACACAGCGTTAAAGCTTAACTAGGGTTAGTTCAGTGATGCAGAACCATCCCAGTACAGCTGTTCATGGTTTCTGCCACTCATCAGCTGGGAGTAGGTTGAATCACTGCTGGGTGAAGTTTATTTCCTAGCGAAAAACTAATTTGTGGGGAGGAGAGTGAGATACACTCACACCAATAATCTCAGGGGTTGTGGAGAAAGCACAATTTGCAGAGGTAAAAAGCAAGCAATATAATAAAGGCATTGATTAATAATTAAAATGTAATTTATCATCAATGTAAAGAGACAAACTGTAAAAAGAAAACGCTCTGTTTCACACATGGCAGGCCAATGACAAGAGGCATATGTAAATAGCCACCAATCACTAGCTGGCTCCTACTAGTGCTCTGCTACTCCTGAGCCTACCTAGGTATGCTTTTCAACAACGGATATCAAGCGAATTATATTTTTGATAAACAAAGAAATTAAAAGATCTCTTACAAATTGTATGCTGTATCTGAATCATGAGACTTTAATTCTCACTTTCATGTCCCTTTTATGGGGTTAAAAGTCCCTTGAACACTAGAAAATTATATTTTTGAATGTCCCTAATGACTAGTACATTTCTCAAATCTACCTAAATGAATTTTTCCAAAAATATAGAATTCACAGGCAGACTTTTATTATTAAATTAGCAGCAAATTAAAAATGCAAGCTAACATTTGTTTATTATGAAGACAACTTTTTTCATGATTCAGATAGAGCATGCCATTTTAAGCAACTTTCTAATTTACTCCTATTATCAAAAAAAATTCTCTCTCTTGCTATCTTTATTTGAAATGCAAGAATGTACATTTAGATGCCGGACCATTTTTTGTGAACCTGGGTTGTTCTTGCTGATTGGTGGATAAATTAATCCACCAATAAGAAAGTGCTGTCCAGAGGTCTGAAACAAAACCAAAAAAAGCTTAGATGCCTTCTTTTTAAATTAAGATAGCAAGAGAACGAAGAAAAGTTAATAAGGGTAAATTACAAAGTTGCTTAAAATAACAAGCTCTATCTGAATCACAAAAGAAAAAAATTGGGTTCAGTGTCCTTTTAATAAATGTGGAAAAAAAGCAGAAAAAAGATCTTTAAATAAATAAATTACAAATTTAAAGGGAAATGAAACCCAAATAAATTCTCTCATTATTTAGGTTAAACTTACAATTTTTAAAACAAACTTTCCAGTTTACTTCCATTATCAAATTTGCTTCATTCTCTTGGTATCATTTGTTAAAGGAACAGCAATGCACTGGTTTCTAACTGAACACATGGGTGAGCCAATGACAATCGGTATATATATATATATGCAGCCACCAATCAGCAGCTAGAACCTAGGTTTGTTGCTACTCCTGAGCTTACCTAGATAAACCTTTCAGCAAAGGATAACAAGAGCAGGAAACAAAATTAAATAATAGAAGAAAATTGGAAAGTTGTTTAAAAATGTATGCTCTGTCTAAATCTAGCGCTGTGGAATCTGTTGGCGCTCTACAAATAACGGATAATAATAATAAATCATGAATGGCTAATTATGACTTTACTGTCCCTTTAAGTGCACAATACAACTTTATTAGAATTATTTTATAGGCCATCTAGGTTTCAACTACTTTTTCCAAATCGTATTGTCTGTGTTAGACAATTATTCAAAAATTCAAAACCTGAGAGAGCTATGAAAACAAAGTCAGTTGATGACGTTGAAAAGAAAAAAAGAAAATAATATCTTGTTTTGCAACACACAAAAGAGTAGAATTTGCGTGACCTTGAAACATTGGCCGCACCCACTAACATTTCTCTAGGGCAGCAGTAGCTACATTCTCGTTGTTCATTTAATCTTGAACTCTTTTATTTATTTATTTTCTTTTAATACCATCTGTTTCCCCCTCGGCAGTCAAATCATTACACAGCCACAGCGTAAGAAGATAGAACAAAACAATAAAATGATCTCCTTAGTAACAGCTCTGTTTAATTTGTTTTTTTTTTTCCTTCTATGGATGATTGATGTGAAGCAACTGTGAGTAATGATTAAAGGTAATGCCTTACACTAACTCACACAACTTTTGTATTTTAGAGCACAAATATCCCAATGCGTAATATGCAAATACAAAAATAGTCCTTATTTTTTAGATCTTAATTTTCCTTTTGCAATAGAACACAGTGAGCTGGAAGTTGCAGGGTCAGCGAAAAGCGTTTGCAAACATATGTTCCTTTACTAGTAACGTAAGATCCTTTCATGTACCTTCTGCGTTCCCACATTTTGTTACAGCTTTGACTGTTTTCACTTTCTGGTCTTCTGAACATGAACTATATCTGCAAACAGATACATCAAGACGAAATAACGCAAATTTAACAACATACAGAGAAATAAAAAAATGAATCTGTGCTGCATTGTCCACAGAAGAGTGCAGTTGGTTGGAAGGTAATGCATTGCATCTTCAATGTGAGAGCAGTTATATACTTCTCTACATATTATCAAAACATTTTGTAATTTCGTCATTTAGATTTACTTTTTTAATTGGAAAAAAGTAAAAATTGTGAGAAAAATTAATATCAGAAATAAATTGGTAAAAAATAAATAAAATGAAAAAACATTTAACGTGTGCAAGAAAATATGCTTTAAAAAATACTAAAGATGTATTTGCCCACACACCTATTTAGTTTTTTTACAGTATCCTTAAAATATATATATTTATATTATATACATATCTACAAATCCCAGCAGCTTAAAGGGACATTAAACACTTTGAGATGGTAATATAAATTGATAAATTGTATATATAAAACAACTCTGCAATATACTTTCATTATTTTGTCCTCTTTGCCTGTAATTCCATTCTGAAATTGTGAGCTTTTCAGTTCCTGTTAGAAATGGAAGTGCAGAACACTGTTAAATCGAGCACAACCATTGGCTGCACACTCTAGTGACCTATTTATAACTGACCCTAATTGGCCATAGCAGAGAAGGTAACACAAGTTACAACATGGCAGCTCCCAGTGTTTTATAGACACTAAAACTTTACACTTATTATGTCACTTTTTAAACAACTAATGAAACTTTAAAAAATACATCTACATGTTAGTCATGGACTAATCTTTTCTTTGAATGCATCATTCTATCTAGCATGTATTTAGTGTTTAATGTCCCTTTAAGAGCTATACAGGACCTGTATCAGACAGGCGTTTCCCATCACTAAAAGAAAAAAGGAACTCATTTGTTCTTTTTTTTTTATATATATAGTATTTTTATTGAGGTAATATAATCCAGATAAAGGTAGATCAATACATATATGAAATTGCCAATGCAGGTACAATCAATGCAGATAGTAGATTATATAGATATATAGATATATATAGATATAAAGCTATCTCAGATTACCTGTTAGATCTTGCAAAAAGATCTACAAAAATGTTAAACCTCTATTTTTCACATTATTAGTATTCACTAAACAAAAAGCCTCATTGAGCTCTAGAACCAGGAATAACTTGACATCTACATTCACACATTTGTGTTCAGCAATGAGCAGGTAATCTCTAATGACAATTTCAGAGCTAACCATCCAGTTCTCTGCATTAGAGTGTGATTTGCTAGTTGGTGGCAAGGCACTAGTGGGCTGCTTCAATTAAATCCCAGCACTTGGATCTTTTTTATACAGAGAAATTGACATTGAAATGAAATAAAGTCCCTTTTTGTTACGGATCTTGCAGATGTGTACAGATAGATGTCATGCACGAGAGACTTCATGAAAATCTGTAGGTTGCTCGCCTTCCATCCCAGGAGGGCGACCGCATCCTCCTCGTCTTTGAAATGTCTGAGTTATGTTTCTCGCTTTCAAAGTGATCCCGCTCAGAGTAATCAGGCTCCGGTTCAGACATGAATGCTGCCATTATGGCGCTGAGGACTCCCATAGCTTGTAAAAGGATCCCTGCCATCCACCTTTACGTGTATTAGGTTAACTTCCCCTATATACTGACCTCTACTTGTAATCATGGGGATGTCCAAGCTGTGATACATCTTTTGATCAAATTCAACAAGCAGTGCCTGCATCTGTATGTAAAGGTCCTCCATATTTAGTTATATAGTCGAGAATCCCAGGCACATCAGGCTGCGTCTACCAAGCTAACAGTCACTGCTGCCTCGTGGTCATTTCAAATGGCTTAGGTCCAAATAATAGTCGCTGCAGATGTGTAAAACCTTTATTGACCAATGAGATCCAGCAACAGCACAGTATAGGTGTGCACGCCAAAGGTTACTGCATAACTAGTAAAATGTTCAAGTCCAAGAAGAGGCAGCACCACCAATTAAATCAATATAGCTTCTTTATTTTCTTATATCAGGAGTAGGTACAAAGTAACACAACGTTTCGGGCTGTTAACCCTTAGTCAAGTAACAAGACTACGTTTCGGGCTGTTAACCCTTAGTCATGTTAGACATGTTAAGGGTTAACAGCCCGAAACGTAGTCTTGTTACTTTGAACCTACTCCTGATATAAGAAAATAAAGAAGCTATATTGATTTAATTGGTGGTGCTGCCTCTTCTTGGACTTGATGTGTAAAACCTTGTCACAAGGATCTTTAGTAAGATTGCTTTACCTAGTCATGAATATAGGTCACCGGCTTTGTAATAATCTATTAATTATGCCCTTAAGTCGATTAATTTTGCAGGAGCTCATAAGCTATGACTCTTGCCCCCCCCCCTTTTTTTTTTTTTTAATAAAACTAATTTTTTTACCTTTTTAGACCTTGAGCACAAGTTTAGTTTTTCACTTGCTTATGTTAAGCAAGCTTATATGAATCTATGCTTTACACTTCTTGAAGAATATATGAGTTGCGTAGATTAAGTTTTAATGCACTATGCATATATATGACGACTTCCCTTGTTCTTCTCTTCATTTTTTTTTTTTTTAAGAGGGCTATTAGTACACAGCAATCAGTATTATGTATTAATCATACAGGTTGCTGAAATACGCACATAAATACAGTATGTATATAGCTAATATTCCTGCTGAAGAAAATCACAAAATAATAAGTTTTTTTTTTTTGTTATTTTAGAGAGCTTCATATAGTTCAGGAAAAAATACTCTAAAAAGTGTCTTATTATCAAGTATTTTGTAGTTATTAAAAAAGGTGTTGAAATGAATACAATATTTTTACAAATGTAGCATGCAATTTAAAGTATCTTTCTAATTTTCTCCTATTATCAATTTTTCTTTGTTCTCTTGGAATCTTTATTTGAAAAGGCAAAATGAAAGCTTAAAAGCTTAGTAGTTAGCTAATTTTAGTCTCAGCACCTGGGTACCGCTTGCTGATTGGTGGCTAAATCTAGCTACCAACCAGCAATAGCTATCCAGGGGTTAACCTCTTATAAATTGGGAACTTTGGGTTTAGTTATATAACTTTGATGTACATGTAGGGGCTAGGGTTGCCACCTCGGCCATATTTTCCTGGATACTTATGAGTTACACATGCTGCACGGTGTGCAGGGAGGAACATGAATAGTGCTGTCTAGGATCACTATTTGCGTGCAGTTCAGGGGTGCAATTCATGTTCCCCTCTGCACACTCTACACCTACAGATTTTGTAACTCATACGTGTCCAGGAAAATATGGCTGAGGTGGCAACCCTAGTAGTGGCTCCCATGAGCTTCTACTCAAATCAATGCACATTTATACAAGCCAGCTGATCACTATAACTGCAGATATGGCTATTGAAACCTATAGAGGGGCTTTAGCTTAAAGAGGGGCTTTTAGCCTTTAAAATAAGAGGTCTTGGGGGTCATCATCTGTGGGAAAGGGTCAAACAACTTTCCAATTTATTTCTATTATATAATTCACTTTCTTCTCTTGTTATCCTTTATTGAACAAACAATTTACGCTTACTTAAAAAAATAATTTATTTTATGGTGGTAAGAGTCCACGATCCATTACTCCTGGAAACTACTCATTTCAATCACCAGAAGGCAAAGTTCCCCAAACCCCAAGAGTCCTATAAAACCCCTCCTACCCAACACATACCCCAATCTAATGTATAGCCGCCAAGTGAGGTAAAAAAAAGAATGAGACATTAAAAAGGAGCAGGAAAAAAAAAAAAAAAAAAAAAAAAAGACGTGCTCAAAAATAGAGACAGAGTGGGGTCTCGTGGACTCTCACCACCATGAAATAAATACATTTTATAAAGTAATCAGAAATTATGTTGTTTACTTTCATACAGGTAGTGAGAGTCCACAATCCAATACTCCTGGGAACTAATACCCAAGTCGTTGAGTACACAAGTAATATCTTAAAGAGAGGGATTTAAAAACCTCTTTTTCACTGAGAAATTAAAAAGGGATATGAAGCCCAATTTTGTTTTCACGATTCAGATAGATCAAGCAATTTTAGATAACTTAATTATTCCTAGTTTACTCCTATTATTAATTTGTCTTTGTTCTTTTGGAATCTTTATTTGAAAAGCAGCTTATATTCCTGTTTTTCAAATAAAGATACAAAGAGAACAAAGAAAAAATTATACTAGGAGTAAATTAGAAAGTTGTTTAAAATTGCATGCTCTAGGCATGCCCTAGGAGAGCTTCCGGAGGAGGAGCACAGGTGTGTGATCAGGTGCTGCACCTGTCCTGATCTCTCCTACCTACAAGCTGTTGGTGTGGAACCGCGCCTAAAACCCTCTAGTTTAGGGTGGCTTGTATTGCTGAATATCACCGCTGCTGGAAACTCTATAGTGCCCTGACATTGCACTAAATAGCTGCAGGGAGCAGCCCTGAAAAAGGACCTATCATTACAGCAAAATTAATACCCTTTAAAAAACGGTTGTTGTCACACAATCCCATTATTAAGCCGGGGTAACCCAAGAAGAAGTGCTCAGCTAAACCAACAGGCAAGTCAAATTCCCGATCACTGCTGAATAAATTGAAACGGAGGACGGAGCTGAGAGGCGCTGCACTTATCATAAGTTGTGTGGACTCTGAGAACTTACCGCTCTCCTGTGTGCAGCTTTATTGAATACCTAGGAGTTGGAGCTGGAGTTACCTGTACATCATACCGGCATTGTGGCTAGACCAGTGGGTGCGGATGGTGTAGCCTGCTGTTTTTCTTTTTACTTGCATTCCTGCGCTGAAGTGGCATTCCCCCTCCCACCGGTGCTGCGTGAAGGGGGACCACTGCTGGAGGAGACGGGTCGATCCCTGGTGCAGGGCTGGTTCCGGGGAGGATAACGTGGAGCTGCTGGAGCGGTAGTTGTGGATGCCTTCCCTCCCGCCTCTGCCTTCTTTCTTCTGCCTCTAGCCAAGGTGTTGAGACTCAGGAATGTTGTCGATGTCGGCTGATGGAGTGATTGTGGCAGCATATGAGTCACACCCTTGAGAGTAGCTGACCGGCTTTTCTGAAAAAGTCGCAGGAGACGAGGATATTGGTTTCTGTGTATCGCAGCCTGCTGATTTGTTTCCCGGCAATCGTTGTTTCCTCGACCTGGAAGACGCTCCCCTTCCCACCGATGCTGCGTGAGGGGGGGCTGAGGCTGATGATCGCTGGTTATCCCCTGCTCAAAACTTGGTCTATTGGTTCTGGGTAACGTAGAACTCCTGGGATAAAACTTGCAGTTTTGTTTTCCTTTTTAGCCGCCTCTACCCTGGAATGACTTGGCTCAGTACTGGACCCTTATTACTTGTTCTTTTTTTCCCTTTGCTGGGGTTTGCACATAATCTATAAGCTATGACAGCCGGCCTGACCTTGATAGAAATAACGGCTATTTGTCTGCAAGCACTGTATAACACCTAAACTTGTTAGATCTGTTCTCTTTAGCTGCTACTTACGATAAGTTAAAACCTAGAACCCCTTAGTTTCTAACTGGTATATATTTTTCCTTGAAAGTGCATGTTGTTAATTTATAGCAGCAAAATGTGAAACATTGTATTATCTTATTTCCTGAATCATTTAGTCTGTTACTAATTGACTGGGGGTTTTCGCTTGTTTCTCTCTCAGACCCACAGCAAGTGTACTATAACACCGGACTACTCTATGTAGCTCTGCCTAAGTTTTGAAGTCACATCCAGCGGTGTTAAAATATACTATGAGTATTGGCTTCAAAGAAGTAAATTATATTTAGCTTAGAGGTGTGTTTGACCCTGATATAAATAACGGCTATTGGCCTATAAGCGCTTTATAATACCTAAATTTGCTAGGTTTGTTTTCTTTAATTTGTATTTATGACAACTTAAAATTTAGAACCCCCTAGTTTCTAACTGGAATATATTTCTCCTGGAAACTGTATGTTGTTAATTTGTAGCAGCAAAATGTGAAACATTGTATTATCATATTTCTTGAACCATTCAGAATGTTACTAATTGACTGGGGCTTTCTTTTGTTTCTTTCTCAGACCCACAGCAAACGTATTATAATATTGGATTACCTTATACAGCTTTGCTCAACTTTTAAAGTTACATCAAGCTCTGTTAAAATATATCATGAGTACTGGTCTCATAGCAGTGAATTACACTTAGTTTAAAGGTGTGTTAATAGCCTACAAGTAATCTGGTGTGCCAGATACACACCGGCGAAATAATCTGAGTATCAATTAGTTTAAAAGTACCTTAAAAGCTGATTTCTTTCTAAAATTTATAAAACATTGATCTGGTGGCCTAGGACTAGGAGACTTGAGTTGTTAAACACTGTTTTTTCTGTTCTCAACTGAAAATTTAAAACGGTATATTAATCACTATTGAGGGCTTTCTTAAAGATTAGAAAACTGTGGGCTCCACAGTAGGACCCCTTCTCTGTGATATGATATATCTTATCTTGTCACCAGCATGACTGAACCTGACTCACTTAGTTCACGGTTAATTTCTCTTTTTTCTCTCTCCTTTTAGAGGAGAAGATAACCTCAAACAATACACAAAAGTGTGCACCTTTCTTTTTCACATATCCCTCACACCTCTCTCCCTTCTTCAGTAGATTAGTTTGTCTCTTTCTTTTTTTTTTTCTTTTTTGCTCCCTATCACAATCCACTCCCATTATTTTATGGATAAATTTCTACATACACAATCTCGCACATCACCTTCAGTCATGTCGGCTAGACAGAGGGATAAAAAACATAAACCTAATACAGAGCCTGTGGGTGAGCCACAATTGGTAACCCAAGAATCGTCAAATTTACCTGATTCTGCTGATACACAGTCTCTAGTCTTAAATATCTCTGCTGCTCTTGCACCCAAGTTTGATTCACTTAGAATAGAAATCAAACAAGATATTGCGCAGCTAGCTACAGAAGTCAAACAATTCTCGGAAAGATTCTCTGAGGTTGAACAAAGAGTCTCTGACTTAGAAGATCTCACTCTAGCTCAAAACAGTAAACTAGAAGCCACTTCCTCAGCCCTTGCTAAATTGCAAAATAAAGTAGAAGACTTGGAAAATCGCGCTAGGCGCAATAACTTGAAAGTAGTGGGGGTACCTGAGGGGAAGCAGTTTGAGGATTTAAATAAATTCATAACACAAACATTACCAGCATTGTTGAACATACCTCAAACGCAGCCAGTTATAGAAAGGGTGCACAGGTTAGGGCCATCACCTTTATCTAAAGAAAATATGAGGCCAAGGCCAATCATAGCTAAATTCCTGAATTACCAGGACAAGATTACATTCCTACAAGCCTTTCGTAAAAATCAACCTATATTACTAGAAGGTACAAAAATCCTTTTATTTCAAGACTATGCAGCTGAAACTGCCTCAAAAAGAAGGCAGTTGGCTCCGGTATGCACTAAGTTTATACAGCAGGGGCTGCGAGCGACAATCTTACATCCTGCCAGGTTACGACTTGTGTGTAACAACACTTTGCATTTTTTTGATTCTGCCCGTACGGCAGAATCTTTTTTCACCAAAAACTGCACACCTGAGCAGTTGAGGTGACACACTATTTCGTTTTCTTTCCCTTGGTAAAAATTAGAATAGATCTGTTATTTTTCATTTTTTCCTCTAAGATGGGCCCTTTTCAGCAAATGGGCAACATACGGCTCAGGTGGATTAGTCGTATGTTTTGGGGTTTTCCTTTTCCCTTTTTTTTTTTTTTTTTTTTTTTTTTTCTTTCCCTCACCATCTTCCCTTCTGGAACATAGATACCTACTATAATGACTGGGATTAAATTTACCTCATGGAATATAGGAGGGCTAACTTCTCCTATTAAGAGAAAAACGATAATTTCCTATTTGAAGAAAATAGGTACTGCTATTGCTTTTCTACAAGAAACCCACTTAAAGACTCAAGAAATTCTTAAACTAAAATCTTCTTGGGTTAAGGAGGTCTTTTTTTCATCTAGTTCTAGCCGAAAAGGTGGAGTTGCTATTCTTCTGGGTAAAAAACTCAAATATGAGATAATACAAAGTGAATCAGATGAGGAGGGGAGATATATCATACTGAAAATTAAGGTTGCTAATGTTTTGTATACTTTATGAAATGTATATGCTCCAAATGTTTTTAGTCTCTCATTTTGGGATACACTTCAGGCCAGGCTCATGACATGTGCAGAGGGTTTTTTAATTTTAGCTGGTGACTTTAATATGGCTCCTCAATACCCAATTGATAGAATGAGGCAGCAGCCATTAGTCAAAAAAACTAAAAGAGATAATCTCGAGGCAAAGTTGTTCTCCAGGATTTTTTCTAATTTGAGAGTTAAGGATATTTGGAGGATATTGAATCCGGATACACGTGATTTTACATGTCTCTCAAAAGCACATAAATCACTGTCACGGATTGATTTATTTTTGGTTGATGAAAGACTTTGTAAACACAAAGTATCAGCTCAAATTTTGCCTATTGTGGTATCTGATCATGCTCCAATCTGCTTTGAGATTTATACGACTGGCCTTTCACATATAAATAATCGGTTTTTCTTTCCTAAATATTTGTCTGCTGATTCTGGATTCAGAGGCTTCCTCGAAACTAAGTTTCAGGACTTTGCCTTGTTTAATGCGGAGGCTAGAGCCCGTCCTTCTTTGTTCTGGGAAACTGCTAAAGCAGTGCTGAGGGGGGAAATTCTGGCATACACCATTAGGCGTACCAAGAAATTTAAAAAACGCGAAAATGAACTTCTTTGCGCAGTTACAAATGCTTATAACTCATATCTATTAGAAAAGACGTCCCAGAAATGGGTTAAATATATTGCTGCATTAGAAGAGAGAGACTCATTCCTACTTTATAAATCTACTCAGCAGGAAGTTCGGTTTTCTGCGAAACTTTACAAATATGGGAACAAGACGGGAAAACTTTTGGCTAGACTGTTAAGGCAGGACTTAGGTTCTCAGTTAATAGATTCCCTAGAAAAAGAGGGACAGATGTTTAGTTCCTCTCAGGATCTTGTTCAAATTTTTTATGATTACTATAAGGGAATATACTCCCCCAGGACTTCTGACTTCACAGAACGCCAGAAATTCTGGGGAGAAATCTCTTTTCCAACATTAACACCTAGTCTAATTAAGGAACTTGAATCCCCCATTACGGAAATAGAAGTTGCAAAGGCAATTAAAAATTTGGCATATAACAAAGCACCCGGCCCGGACGGAATACCTAATGAGTTCTATAAAATGATACCCTCCACTGTAATACCTGATTTAACCTTATTATTCAACTATATATATATATATATATATATAGAGGGAAATGAACCCTCATCTAATTTTACAGCTTCATACACGTCTTTAATTTTAAAAAAGGGTAAAGATGCAAGAATGGTCGAGTCATATAGACCCATAGCTTTGATGAACACCGATTATAAATTGTTGACTACGATTCTCGCCCAGAGACTCCAGTCCCTTCTTCCCTTGATTATTAGCCCAGATCAGGCTGGTTTTATGAAGAATAGGAACTCTGCGGCTAAAATAAGGGAACTCCTGCTTACCTTGGATTACTTTTCGAATGGTACGGATGCTGATCATTCAGAGGAGGGCGGTATTCCAGACTTGGCAATTTTGGCTATTGACGCCGAAAAGGCCTTTGACTCAGTTTACCATGATCATCTTCTATTTTCATTAGAACAATTTGGGCTAAAAGGTAAATTTGCTAAGTTTATTGAAAAACTTTATCGTACAGCCTCCACAAGAATGATAGTAAATGGCCAGCTATCCCCAGAAATAATTCTGCATAGGGGGACTAGGCAGGGGTGTCCCCTTTCCCCGCTTCTTTTTAATATTGCTATAGAACCTTTTGCTATAATGATAAGACAGAGATTGGAGGGGATTGGGGTGGCTGGGCGGGAGTTGAAAATAGCATTATATGCTGATGATATTCTCATTTATCTTTCTAATTTACGTAGAAATTTACCTATTCTCTTATCAACTATACAACAGTTTGGTTCCTTTTCAGGATATAAGGTAAATATAAAGAAATCTGAACTTCTCTGGATAAGGCACACAGACAGCTCTCCTATAAATGTACCCTTCTCTATAGTGAATGACTCATTTAGATATTTGGGTATAAATGTCTCAAGTAATCCTGATTCCTGGTATTCTCTGAACATTCCTCCTGTGTTGAATAAGGTTAAATCAGTTTTTAAGAACTGGCAGACTTTACCCTTGTCCTTGTCCGGACGCATAGCAGCTTATAAGATGATCTTATTACCAAAAATTCTATATGTCCTTCAAAATATTCCTTTGATTTTAAGAAAGAACGATTTGAGTTTATTCAATTCACAACTCCGGTTTTTCCTGTGGCAAGGTAGGAAATCCAGAATATCACTTGCAAAACTCTCCCTTCCAATAGGATCCGGAGGCCTGGCTTTACCTGATTTACGAGTATATAATTATGTATTTTTGGTTCGTATTCTAGCAGATTGGCTTTTTGCTCATAATTATGTTACAAATAATGACTTAGAGACCAGTATTTTGTATCCTTTTTCACCTATTGCGTTGATTCATCTCGACACTACTCATATCCCACCCCAAGTTAAACGCTATAGATCTATTTATAATATAATTCTAGCTTGGAGAAAGATATGTACTTTGTTAGGAATAGAACATCGGGTGTCGAGTTTCCTAGGTTTTTTGGGGAACCCACAATTTCAGTTAGGAACACCATCTTCAATCTTTTTAGAGTGGAAGACCCAAGGGCTTGCTAATGTTCTTCAGATACTTGACATAAAAAAAAGATGTGTGAAATCATTTGATGCTCTTAGGGTGGAATTCAATATCTCCCAGAGAAACTTTTTTGCCTATCTTCAGGCTAGACACTATGCTATGAAGTTAGTGAATGAGTATGGCTGGAATTGGTCACTGGGGCGCATAGAAAACTGGTTCATTCTGGCAAAAAATAGACTCATGTCAATTTCTCCATGCTATCTGATTATTGTCTCCGACAGGGGCACAATTAATCTTGACAAAATTGCTATTAATTGGGCCACATTGATATCTCAGGAAGTAGAATCTAAAATACCTTCTCTCTCAATTCGAAAGGTTACTCAAACAACCCTTTCTGCCACATGGAGAGAATCTCATTTGAAGTTGTTACATATGACATATTTTACACCAGAAAAAGGAGCGAGATTGGGCAGTATGAATTTTATTACATGTCCTAAATGCTCGTTTCCCTCTGCAAACCTCCTGCACATGTTATGGACCTGCCCTAAAATTAAAAACGTATGGTCCAAAGTCCAATTTTGCTTTTGTAAGATACTAAAGCTCTCATCATTAAATTTGATAGGCAGACATATAATTTTTCTCTTTCCTGACCCAGAAGATAGACAACTCAATGTGAAGTTTATTAATATAACTATATTGGCTGTTAGATATCTTATCTTTAAAAAATGGAAAACGCTTACGGTCCCTAGTATATCAGAAATTAAAAACTGTTTAAAAAAACAATGCATTCTTGAACAATATAATATTAGTGTTGATAATGATGTCCATGTTGTTAAATTCTTTCTCAAATGGTCAGCATTTATAAAAGTTTTTTCTCCCACGGAAATTGAATATTTGATACATCCCTTACGTAATTCTGAACTAGTTCTGCTGGGGAGATGGTGAAGGGTTTTTTTTTTTTGTTGTTGTTGTTGTTGTTTTGGGGTATCGTGTTGTTTTTCTATGTAAAAATAAAAACTCAACAAGGTATAGAGTATCACGAAGCATAATATTATTATCTGGGTTATTCTTTTTCTTTACATAAGACACATTCAAAGAGTTGATGTGTACCTATAACATAGTATTGAATGTGGAATAATTTATATACTATATGTACACTTGTTATACCCAAGCTATGGTTTGGAAAAAGCTTTACTCTTGTTTTTATTTAATGGCTATGTTTCTTTTACTACTATCTGATTGTTATGGGTCCTTGTTGGATATAAATAAATATTTGAAAAAAAAAATTGCATGCTCTATCTGATTCATGAAAGAAAAAGTATGGGTTTCATATCCCTTTAAAACCACAACCCCAATATTTGAATTTTTGCCTGTTTCTTTTTTTCTTTTCTTTAAAGGGACAGTCTAGGCCAAAATAAACTTTCATGATTCAGATAGAGCATGTAATTTTAACCAATTTTCCAATTTACTTTTATCACCAATTTTGCTGTGTTCTCTTGGTATTCTTAGTTGAAAGCTTAACCTAGGAGGTTCATATGCTAATTTCTTAGACCTTGAAGCCCACCTCTTTCAGATTGCATTTTAACCTTTTTTCACCACTAGAGGGTGTTAGTTCACATATTTCATATAGATAACACTGTGCTCGTGCACGTGAAGTAATCTGGGAGCAGGCACTGATTGGCTAGACTGCAAGTCTGTCAAGAACTGAAAAAAGGGTCAGTTTGCAGAGGCTTAGATACAAGATAATCACAGGAGGTTAAAAGTATATTATTATAACTGTGTTGGTTATGCAAAACTGGGAAATGGGTAATAAAGGGATTATCTATCTTTTAAAACAAAAAAAATTCTGGTGTAGACTGTCCCTTTAAATAAAAATCAGACAATTTGTAAAAGTATGCAAAGAATACCAAGTAGCTGCCTTGTAAATCTGGTAATTTGAAGCCTCATTCTTAAAAGCCCAGGAAATGGCAACTGACCTAGTAGAATGAGCAGAAATATGTTGTGGTGGAGGCTGATCTGCCTCCAAGTAAGCATTGTGAATTAGAAGTTTCAAACAAGAAGCCAAAGAATCAGCGGAAACCCTTTGTCATTTCCTAGTACCAGAAAAGTGAATGAACAAACTAGAAGAAGGTTTGTCTAAAGTCCTTAGTAGCATCAATGTGATATTGCAATGCCCTAACATCCCAGTTATGCAAAGATCAATTTTAAGCATTCTTAGGATTAGGACACAAAGAAGGGACAACTCTGTGCTAAAGTTGTCTGAAGAAACAACTTTAGGCAAAAAAGTCAAAAGTAGTTTGTTAAACTGCCTTATCTTGATGAAAAATTAGATAAGGAAGATCACAAGAAAAATCAGATAACAAACTCTTCTAGAAGACGAGATAGCCAAGAGAAAGAACACCTTCCAAGAAAGCAATACAATATCCACCTTATGCATAGTTTCAAAGCGAGGAGCCTGCAAAACCCTTAACACAAAGTTAAGATTCCATGGAGGAGTAATTGCTAATCTTCATGATTCATGGTTTTGTTAAAGCTTTGGTTCATATTAAACCTGTAATCAAGCCAATCTTAATATGAAACAAAACTGAGAGGGCAGAAATCCACCCCATCAGAGAACTGGCAGACAGGCCCTTATCCAGACCATCCTGTAACAACTGCAGAATCCTAGGAATTCTGAAAGGACACCAGAAACACCAAGAAATAAAGGCCTTCCAGACCTTATGATAAATCTTCCTCATTACAGGCTAACGAGCCTGAATTAAGATCTCCAACAAATCAGAGAAACCCCTATGTCTAAGGGCTAACTGTTTATTTTATGTCATCAAATTCAGAAATTTGAAATCCGAATGGAAGAAAAAAGGACCTTGAGACAGAAGATCTGACCAAAGAGAAAGAGGACAAGGAGGGCAGCTGGACATCTTCTGAACTAGATCTGCATACCAAATCCTGCGAGGCCAAGTAGGGCCAATCAGGATTACTGATGATTTCTCTAGATTTATCTTGGAGATTACTCTGGGTAGAAGTACCAGAGGAGGAAACGCATAAGCAAGCTGGAATGAGCAGACCCTTGCAAAGTACCTGGGAAGTTTGTTGTTTAAATGAAAGGCCATAAGATCTACCTCTGGGAGACCCAAAAAATCCACAATCTGATTGAACACAACCTGGAAATGAGACCACTCCCCTGGATGCATAGATTGACAATTGAGAAAGTCCACTTCCCAGTTGTTCACCCTGGCAATATGAATCAGAGACTAGACAGGAATTGGTCTCTGCCCATGAGAGAATTCGAGACACCTCCATCATTGCTAGGAAATAGAGTCCCTCCCCAATGATTGACAGGGTTGACATAAGATACTGCTGTGACATTGTCTGTCTGGAAGCAAAGGTGAGTCTCTTTTCAACAAAGGCCAAGCTTGAAGAGCCCTGAAAATTGCACTAGAACATTTATTGGTAACCTTGCTTCCCAAGGATCCCAGACTCCCAGTGTACTCAGGGACCCCCAAACTGCTCCCCAACCTGAGAGACTTGCATCTGTAGTGATCACAGTCCAGGTAGGACGAGCAGAAGAAGGCTCTGAATAAAGTGATGATCCAGCCACCAAGTTCGAGACTGACTAGTACTGAGAGAGTATAATCTCTACAGCATTGACTCAGCATACAAAGCTGAAGAGGCCTCATGTGAAAAACGTGCAAACAGAATTGCATCTGAAGCTGCAATCATAAGACCTAGGACTTCCATACAAAGAGCAACCAAGGGAAAAGAGAGAGCCTGAAAGTTCAGACAAGCCGACACCAATTTTAACATTATCTGCTTTGTTAGAGAAAGACTCATGGAGACTGAACCTATTTGAAAACTCCAAAAAATTACTTTTGTTTGAGAAACCAAAGTATTTTTTGGAAAATTGATCCTCCAACCATGCTGTTGAAGAAACATGGATTAAGGGGTATTAACCCAAAATGTCGCTTGTGATATTTTATGACCTTTATGCCCTAATAAAGCTGTATCTATATCCTTGGTGCTGTGGAATATTTTGGGATTTGAAGAAACAACAAGAGTCAGCTGGTGTGAGATTCTGCTAAGAAAAAAAAACAGAGCTTAGACCAATATGTCATCCAGGTATGGAAACTGCAATACCTTGAGTCCTGATCACAGACAAAAGGGCACCCAGAACCTTTGTGAATATTTTTGGAGCTGTAGCCAGACCACATGATAGAGCAACAAAACTAAAAATGCTTGTCCAGAAAGGCAAGTCTCAGAAACTGTTAATGTTCCCTGTGAATTAGAACATAAAGGAAGCGTCCTTTAAATCTATTGAGGACATAAACTGACCTTGCTAAACAAAAGGCAGAATAGTCAGAATAGTTTCCACCTAGAAAGATGGAATCCTTACATACTTATGCAGAGCTTTCAAATCCAGGACTGGTCTGAAAGTACCTTCCTTCTTTAGAACAATAAAAAAAATATTTGAATATAATTTTATCCCCTGTTCCTGCAAATTAAATGGTACAATCACTCCCATAGTTTCCAGATCTGAGACAGACTAGAAAAAGCTTGAGCTTTTAAAGGATTCCTTGGAACATTGGACAGAAAAAAAAACCTTCCTCTGGGAGGCCTTGTTCTGAATCCTATTAGATACCCCTGGGAAACTATATTCATGACACAGGGATCTGGAACAGACTGAAACCAAGCCTTATGAAAAGAGGCTTATCCTGCCCCCTACCAGAATCCCTGGATCGTTAGATGCATTTTTATGCAGTTTTGGTAGTCGGGATAGATTTTTTAGCCTGCTTTGACTTGTTAAAGTTAGCACTAGATCTCCAGACTGAGCCAGAGGTGCCTTGCTTCCATGCAGAGGAGTCAAACTTTTGTCCCTTATTCTGATGAAACAAAAAGGATTAGACGTATTAGATTTCCCTTTAGACTTTTTGTCCAGAGGAAGAAAAGCCCCTTTACCTCCAGTAACAATAGATATTATAGAATCTAAATCAGAACAAAACAATTTATTTCCCTGAAAAGAAAGACAATCTGGATTTTTACACCATGTCAGCAGACCATGATTTAAGCCATAGGGCCTTCCTAGGAAGAATTGCTAAAGACATGATTTTGATACTAACCTTCATAATATTAAATACAGCATCACAGATACAAGAATAAGCTTTTATAAGTAAAAACAAAAGATTTTTACTGACAGGGTCACACCAGAATACTGTTCTGAAAGCCTGGATAACCAGAAAGTCGAAAACAGCAGCCACATCAGCTATAGAAATAGTAGGCCTAAGTAAATAGTTTGCTTGTAAAAAGGCCCTTCTATGAAAGGATTCTAATTTCCTATCCAGCGGGTCCTTAAAAAAAGTACTGTCCTCTAAAGGATTAATAGTACGCTTAGCCAGAGTGTAAATGGTCCGATCAACCTTAGGAACAGTTCCTCACAATTGAACATTAGCAGCAGGTAAAGGATATAACTTTTTAAACCTTGCAGAAGGATTACATGAACTACCTGGCTTAGACCAAGCCCCAGAAATCATGTCAGAGACAGCATCAGGAATAGGGATAACCTCAGGGGGTTTAAAAACAGTGATAAAAACTGAATTTAAACTATTACAAATAAGTGGAAGA
>NC_069501.1:217539129-217561629 GCF_027579735.1 Bombina bombina
ATAATTCAGAAACTCTTCTGGCAGAAGAGATGGCCAAAAGGAACAAAACTTTCCAAGAAAGCAATTTAATGTCCAATGAATGCATAGGTTCAAACGGAGGAGCTTGAAGAGCTCCCAGAACCAAATTCAAACTCCATGGAGGAGAAATTGACTTAATGACAGGTTTTATACGAACCAAAGCTTGTACAAAACAATGAATATCAGGAAGAATAGCAATCTTTCTGTGAAAAAGAACAGAAAGAGCAGAGATTTGTCCTTTCAAGGAACTTGCGGACAAACCCTTATCTAAACCATCCTGAAGAAATTGTAATATTCTCGGAATTCTAAAAGAATACCAAGAAAAATGATGAGTAAGACACCAAGAAATATAAGTCTTCCAGACTCTATAATATATCTCTCTAGATACAGATTTACGAGCCTGTAACATAGTATCAATCACAGAGTCAGAGAAACCTCTTTGACTAAGAATCAAGCGTTCAATCTCCATACCTTTAAGTTTAAGGATTTCAGATCCGGATGGAAAAAAGGACCTTGCGACAGAAGGTCTGGTCTTAACGGAAGAGTCCATGGTTGGCAAGATGCCATCCGGACAAGATCCGCATACCAAAACCTGTGAGGCCATGCCGGAGCTATTAGCAGAACAAACGAGCATTCCCTCAGAATCTTGGAGATTACTCTTGGAAGAAGAACTAGAGGCGGAAAGATATAGGCAGGATGATACTTCCAAGGAAGTGATAATGCATCCACTGCCTCCGCCTGAGGATCCCGGGATCTGGACAGATACCTGGGAAGTTTCTTGTTTAGATGAGAGGCCATCAGATCTATCTCTGGAAGCCCCCACATTTGAACAATCTGAAGAAATACCTCTGGGTGAAGAGACCATTCGCCCGGATGCAACGTTTGGCGACTGAGATAATCCGCTTCCCAATTGTCTACACCTGGGATATGAACCGCAGAGATTAGACAGGAGCTGGATTCCGCCCAAACCAAAATTCGAGATACTTCTTTCATAGCCAGAGGACTGTGAGTCCCTCCTTGATGATTGATGTATGCCACAGTTGTGACATTGTCTGTCTGAAAACAAATGAACGATTCTCTCTTCAGAAGAGGCCAAAACTGAAGAGCTCTGAAAATTGCACGGAGTTCCAAAATATTGATCGGTAATCTCACCTCCTGAGATTCCCAAACTCCCTGTGCCGTCAGAGATCCCCACACAGCTCCCCAACCTGTGAGACTTGCATCTGTTGAAATTACAGTCCAGGTCGGAAGAACAAAAGAAGCCCCCTGAATTAAACGATGGTGATCTGTCCACCACGTTAGAGAGTGTCGAACAATCGGTTTTAAAGATATTAATTGAGATATCTTCGTGTAATCCCTGCACCATTGGTTCAGCATACAGAGCTGAAGAGGTCGCATGTGAAAACGAGCAAAGGGGATCACGTCCGATGCAGCAGTCATAAGACCTAGAATTTCCATGCATAAGGCTACCGAAGGGAATGATTGTGACTGAAGGTTTCGACAAGCTGTAATCAATTTTAGACGTCTCTTGTCTGTTAAAGACAGAGTCATGGACACTGAATCTATCTGGAAACCCAGAAAGGTTACCCTTGTTTGAGGAATCAAAGAACTTTTTGGTAAATTGATCCTCCAACCATGATCTTGAAGAAACAACACAAGTCGATTCGTATGAGACTCTGCTAAATGTAAAGACTGAGCAAGTACCAAGATATCGTCCAAATAAGGAAATACCACAATACCCTGTTCTCTGATTACAGACAGAAGGGCACCGAGAATCTTTGTGAAAATTCTTGGAGCTGTAGCTAGGCCAAACGGTAGAGCCACAAATTGGTAATGCTTGTCTAGAAAAGAGAATCTCAGGAACTGAAAATGATCTGGATGAATCGGAATATGCAGATATGCATCCTGTAAATCTATTGTGGACATATAATTCCCTTGCTGAACAAAAGGCAATATAGTCCTTACAGTTACCATCTTGAACGTTGGTATCCTTACAGAACGATTCAATAATTTTAGATCCAGAACTGGTCTGAAGGAATTCTCCTTCTTTGGTACAATGAAGAGATTTGAATAAAACCCCATCCCCTGTTCCGGAACTGGAACTGGCATAATTACCCCAGCCAACTCTAGATCTGAAACACAATTCAGAAATGCTTGAGCTTTCACTGGATTTACTGGGACACGGGAAAGAAAAAATCTCTTTGCAGGAGGTCTCATCTTGAAACCAATTCTGTACCCTTCTGAAACAATGCTCTGAATCCAAAGATTGTGAACAGAATTGATCCAAATTTCTTTGAAAAAACGTAACCTGCCCCCTACCAGCTGAACTGGAATGAGGGCCGTACCTTCATGTGAACTTAGAAGCAGGCTTTGCCTTTCTAGCAGGCTTGGATTTATTCCAGACTGGAGATGGTTTCCAAACTGAAACTGCTCCTGAGGACGAAGGATCAGGCTTTTGTTCTTTGTTGAAACGAAAGGAACGAAAACGATTGTTAGCCCTGTTTTTACCTTTAGATTTTTTATCCTGTGGTAAAAAAGTTCCTTTCCCACCAGTAACAGTTGAAATAATAGAATCCAACTGAGAACCAAATAATTTGTTTCCCTGGAAAGAAATGGAAAGTAGAGTTGATTTAGAAGCCATATCAGCATTCCAAGTCTTAAGCCATAAAGCTCTTCTGGCTAAGATAGCTAGAGACATAAACCTAACATCAACTCTAATAATATCAAAAATGGCATCACAGATAAAATTATTAGCATGCTGAAGAAGAATAATAATAACATGAGAATCACGATTTGCTACTTGTTGCGCTAGGGTTTCCAACCAAAAAGTTGAAGCTGCAGCAACATCAGCCAATGATATAGCAGGTCTAAGAAGATTACCTGAACACAGATAAGCTTTTCTTAGAAAGGATTCAATTTTTCTATCTAAAGGATCCTTAAACGAGGTACCATCTGACGTAGGAATGGTAGTACGTTTAGCAAGGGTAGAAATAGCCCCATCAACTTTAGGGATTTTGTCCCAAAATTCTAACCTGTCAGGCGGAACAGGATATAATTGCTTAAAACGTTTAGAAGGAGTAAATGAATTACCCAATTTATCCCATTCTTTGGAAATCACTGCAGAAATAGCATTAGGAACAGGAAAAACTTCTGGAATAACCGCAGGAGCTTTAAAAACCTTATCCAAACGTATAGAATTAGTATCAAGAGGACTAGAATCCTCTATTTCTAAAGCAATTAGTACCTCTTTAAGTAAAGAGCGAATAAATTCCATCTTAAATAAATATGAAGATTTATCAGCATCAATCTCTGAGATAGAATCCTCTGAACCAGAAGAGTCCAAAGAATCAGAATGATGGTGTTCATTTAAAAATTCATCTGTAGAGAGAGAAGATTTAAAAGACTTTTTACGTTTACTAGAAGGAGAAATAACAGACAAAGCCTTCTTTATGGATTCAGAAACAAAATCTCTTATGTTATCAGGAACATTCTGCACCTTAGATGTTGAGGGAACTGCAACAGGCAATGGTACATTACTAAAGGAAATATTATCTGCTTTAACAAGTTTGTCATGACAATTATTACAAACAACAGCTGGAGGAATAGCTACCAAAAATTTACAGCAGATACACTTAGCTTTGGTAGATCCAGCAGGCAGTGATTTTCCTGTAGTATCTTCTGGCTCAGATGCAACGTGAGACATCATGCAATATGTAAGAGAAAAAACAACATATAAAGCAAAATAGATCAAATTCCTTATAAGACAGTTTCAGGAATGGGAAAGAATGCCAAATATCAAGCTTCTAGCAACCAGAAGCAAATAAAAAAATGAGACTGAAATAATGTGGAGACAAAAGCGACGCCCATATTTTTTAGCGCCAAATAAGACGCCCACATTATTTGGCGCCTAAATGCTTTTGGCGCCAAAAATGACGCCACATCCGGAACGCCGACATTTTTGGCGCAAAATAACGTCAAAAAAATGACGTAACTTCCGGCGACACGTATGACGCCGGAAACGGAAAAGAATTTTTGCGCCTAAAAAGTCTGCGCCAAGAATGACGCAATAAAATTAAGCATTTTCAGCCCCCGCGAGCCTAACAGCCCACAGGGAAAAAAGTCAAATTTTTGAGGTAAGAAAAATATGATAATTCAATGCATAATCCCAAATATGAAACTGACTGTCTGAAAATAAGGAAAGTTGAACATTCTGAGTCAAGGCAAATAAATGTTTGAATACATATATTTAGAACTTTATAAATAAAGTGCCCAACCATAGCTTAGAGTGTCACAGAAAATAAGACTTACTTACCCCAGGACACTCATCTACATGTTTGTAGAAAGCCAAACCAGTACTGAAACGAGAATCAGTAGAGGTAATGGTAAATATAAGAGTATATCGTCGATCTGAAAAGGGAGGTAAGAGATGAATCTCTACGACCGATAACAGAGAACCTTATGAAATAGACCCCGTAGAAGGAGATCACTGCATTCAATAGGCAATACTCTCTTCACATCCCTCTGACATTCACTGCACGCTGAGAGGAAAACCGGGCTCCAACTTGCTGCGGAGCGCATATCAACGTAGAATCTAGCACAAACTTACTTCACCACCTCCCTTGGAGGCAAAGTTTGTAAAACTGATTTGTGGGTGTGGTGAGGGGGTGTATTTATAGGCATTTTAAGGTTTGGGAAACTTTGCCCCTCCTGGTAGGAATGTATATCCCATACGTCACTAGCTCATGGACTCTTGTTAATTACATGAAAGAAAGGAAAGTTGTAAGCAAACACACATGGGGGAAAAACTGCTACATCTTAAAGGGACAATCTGCACTAAAATTGTTATTGTTTAAAAAGATAGATAATGCCTTTACTACCCATTCCCCAGCTTTGCACAACCAACATTGTTAGATTAATATACTTTATAACATTTAAACCTCTAAATGTCTGCCTATTTCAAAGGCACTATAGACAGCCTCTTAAATCACATGCTTTTTTTATTTGCTTTTCACAACAGGAGACTACTAGTTCATGTGGGCCATATAGATAACAATGTGTTCCCGCCCGAGAAGTTATTTAAGATTAAACACAACACAATCAAGTCAATAGATAATAATTAGTCACAGTCATATGATCATGGGGGGTGTCAGAAGAAATGTAGATACGTTATAATCACAGAGGTAAAAAGTATATTAATATAACTGTGTTGGTTATGCAAAACTGGGGAATGGGTAATAAAGGGATTATCTATCTTTTAAACAATAACAATTCTATTGTAAAAAGCAAATATCTGTCAGCTTACAAATAAACGGTTTGAGTACTTACACATGTGAGGATATGTGCGGTGTCCAACAAAGATGTCACTAAGCCCAAAATTCAAGCACAATGTAAAGCAGACTGCTTACAGAAAAACCAGAGGGCACCACTTTTAGCTTAATAAATGTATACCCCATAAAATAAATAAGCTAAACAACATAACCTTAAAATACTTAACAGCAAAAAAGGAAATTTATGCTTACCTGATAAATTGATTTCTTCTACGATACGACGTGTCCACTGATTTCATCCTTACTTGTGGGATATTATCCTCCTGCTAACAGGAAGTGGCAAAGAGCACCACAGCAGAGCTGTATATATAGCTCCTCCCTTTCCTCCACCCCCAGTCATTCGACCGAAGGTTTAGGAAGAGAAAGGAAAAGCTAAAAGGTGCAGAGGTGACTGAAGTTGTAAAAATAAAATATAATCTGTCTTAAAATGACAGGGAGGGCCGTGGACTCGTCGTATCGTAGAAGAAATCAATTTATCAGGCAGGCATAAATTTCCTTTTCTTCTACAAGATACGACGAGTCCACGGATTTCATCCTTACTTGTGGGATAAAATACCAAAGCTACAGGACACGGATGAAAGAGAGGGACAAGACAGAGACCTAAACGGAAGGCACCACTGCTTGAAGAACTTTTCTCTCAAAAACAGCCTCAGAACAAGCAAAAGTATCAAATTTGGAAAAACGGTTACACTGCAAAGGGACGACCAAGTCGCAGCCTTACAAATCTGTTCAACAGAAGCATAGTTTTTAAAGGTCATGTGGAAGCCACAGCCCTAGTAGAATGAGCCGTAATTCTTTCAGGAGGCTGCTGTCCAGCAGTCTCATATGCCAGGCAGATGATACTCCTCAGCCAAAAAGAAAGAGGTAGTCGTTGCTTTCTGACCCCTACGCTTTCCAGAAAAAACAATGAATAATCAAAAGTTCCAAAAATTATTGCACCCCAAGAGTAAGGGGAGAAATTAACCTCTAAAAGATATTTATAGTCAAAAATATGTTAGATTTGAAAAAAATAACCCCTGCACCTCGCCACAGCTCTGCTGTGGCGCCTACCTGCCCCCAGGGTACTGCAAATTGACTCGACAACGATCCGGTTAACAGAACACCAGTCTAGGCTCAACCGGAGCTAATGCCTGCTGCCTTCTCAGCCAGAGTAAAGTGTGCGCCTGAGCGCGCGAAAATAAGCCCCACCCATCATGGACGACGATCGCATAAGACTAAACAACCGCATGGTGAAGCGGTTTAGAGTATAAAGCCATGTGGATTTGTTTTACCCCTTAAGCACACACAAAATACGGCCATACTGTTTATTTGAATAAAAACCGTTAAGCCTCCCAGTGTCCCTTTATTTAGCTTTTAAGCCCATTATAAATGCTTGGCCCAATATGTCAATAAAATAAGCACAGGTTTCTCAGTAACACCCCTTGTTTACAGGTCTACTGCTTACCCCTTCCCTTGCAGGGAAAAAATGTCAGCCAGTTCTGATATACCAAGTCTCCTCAGAAATAAAGGGCTGCACATACCTCAATGCTGCTTGTAGCATGAAACCGTTCTCCACACTGAAGATTTCTCTTGTATTACCTTCAGAAGCTCTGTGGGAACCAATATGGATCTTAGTTACATCTGCTAAGATCATCTACATCAGGGCAGAAATCTTCTTCCATATCTCCCTGAGGAAAATAGTACTCACCGGTACCATTTAAAATGAAAAGCTGCTTGATTGAAGAAACTAAAACTAACACCTCACTTTACCTCTTCCTAGTACTAACACAGGCAAAGAGAATGATTGGGGGTGGAGGGAAGGGAGGAGCTATATATACAGTTCTGCTGTGGTGCTCTTTGCCACTTCCTGTTAGCAGGAGGATAATATCCCACAAGTAAGGATGAAATCCGTGGACACGTCGTATCTTGTAGAAGAAAAGGTGACCCTTGTCTAAGGAATCAAGAAACTCCATTGTAAATTGATCCTCCAATTATGTCTTGAAGAAACCACACTTGTTGTTTCAAGTGAGATTCTGCTAAATGAAAAGATTAAAGCTAGTACCAAAATATCATCCAAATAAGGAAATGCCGCAATACACTGCTCTCTGATTACAGATAGAAGGGCACCAAGAATCTTTGAAAAGAATCTGAGCTGTCGCTAGCCCAAAAGGACGAGTGATAAATTGATGTATAGAAGTTATTCAAATTCTGAGAAAATCTCAAATTAGAACCAGAGGCCTTAGGGGAATAAAAAAAAAAAAAAAAACCAATTGGGAGCTTAAAAATTACCCTTAGATTTCTTATCTTGGGGCATAACAGACTCCCCTTTCCCCCAGTGATAGAGGAGATAATAAAATCTAATAGAAAACCTAAAAAATTACTATCCAAAAATAATAAGATAGTAATCTAAATGTAAAACACCATATCAGAGATTAAACCCATCAAAAAACCTTTGTAGTAAAAATGGCTAAAAAAGTTCATAAAAATTAAAATGACATAAAATATAGCATCACAAATGAAATTATTTAGCATGTTGAAGTAAAAGAACAATGCTTAGACAATTCAAGATCCAATAACTAAATTATACAACCAAAAAGTTGAAACAGCAGCAACATCAGTCATAGAAATGGCAGGTTTAAAAATGTAGCCAATATGTAAATATGCTTCTCTAAGAAAGGAAACAAACTTCCTATCTAAAGGATCCTTAAAAGAAGAAATATCTTCCATAGGATAGAAGTACGTTCGGCAAGAGAAGAAATAGTTTTATACTTGATTTTTATATCAGTATCTGTGAATCAAATTCTTTATAGTAGTGTCTATTACATGCAGTTATATGAAAATGAGTGTATACTGTACCTTTAATAAAGAATGAATACATTCAATAGAAAGGTTGATTTATCAATATCAGTCTCTGAAATAGGATCCTCTGAGTCAGAGAAAACCACATCAGCAGAAATACTTCAGTATGCTGTCGATCAATACAAACTTCATTAGATTTATGAGAAGTTAGGAGAGATCGTTTACGTTAATTTGAAGGCTGAATAGCAGTCATAGCCTTCTCTATGTCTGTAGCAATATACTTCTTTATATCTACAGTAATATCATGTACATTAGACTGTGAAGGTTTAACAGTAGATGTATTTGGCACTTGTTATGTTATATTATTTCATACTGATAATGTTTCTATGGTACACATATTTAAGATGAAGAAATAAAATCAGCTAATTAAACGATATACACACTTCGCTTTGGTAGAAATTGTGTACAGGCAGCTAAGTTCCTACAGTAACATCAGAGGCAGGATCAGTTTAAGACATCTTGCAATCATAATCATAACAAGCGCAAGTTTGCGGCAAAATTTTTTTGCGTCAACAAAGAAGCAACAAATGAAGTGACTCGCGTCACAACAAACGCAACCTCCGCACCAAAAATATTCGCGACAAGAATGACGCAATAAATAGAAGCATTTTGTGCGATCGCGAGCCTAATTTGCCTGTGAAAAAATTGAAAAAACAAGTCCAAAGTTAGAACTAACTGGAACCCCAGGTAAGAGAAAAAAATTACTAAATTTCTCCAAAAAACATAATTTCCATGCTAAAAACTGTTACACGGCAAAGGGAAATAAACATAGACCTGACTCAAGGCAAATATATGCATAATATATATTTAAAACTTTAAAATATAAAGTGCCAAACATACCTGAGAGTGTCTTAAAAAATAATATATACTTACCTGAAGACACCCATCCACATATAGCAGACAGCCAAACCAGTACTGAAACATATCAGCAGAGGTAATGGTAGAGGAGTATAATATTGATCTGTAAAGGGAGGTGGCAGATGAATCCCCACAAACAAATTTACAGAGAGCCTTAGAATAGATTTCCCATAGTTGAAAACATGGCTTCATCAGGCAATACTCCCTTCACAATCGCTCAGGCAAACACTGTACTTTGAGAGGAATTGGGCTTCAAAATGCTTAGAAATGCCTTTCACGGAAGAAAATCAAGCACGACTTGCTTCACCATCCTCCAACGAAAGGCAAAGTTTGTAAAACTGAGGTATCAGTGAGGTGGGAGGTGTATTTATAGGCATTTTGAGGTTTGGGAAATTTTTCCCCCTCCTGGTAGGAATGTATTTCCCATAAGTCACTAGCTCATGGACTCTTGCCACTTACATGAAAGAAATATTCCTGCACCCAGGCGAGTACCCTTGGCTCACCCCTGGATACCACTCAATATCAGGTAGAGTAGTACTGCTGCTATTTTTGTGTTCTATACTACAGTATAGGTAACATTTAACTACAGCTGCTTAACACATGACTAGAACAGCAGTAAAAATATGAGGTAAGAGGTAGGACTAGAAAGAGGTAGACTTTCACCGTTTATAACATTCTATGATTCACAAGTCCGAAGCTAGAACTAGCTGGAACCCCAGGTAAGAGAAAAAAAAATACAAAATTTCTCCAAAAAACATAATTTCCATGCTAAAAACGGTTACACTGCAAAGGGAAATAAACATAGACCTGACTCATGGCAAATATATGCATAATATATATATTAAAACTTTAAAATATTAAGTGCCAAACATAGCTGAGAGTGAGTGTCTTAAAAAACATAATTTATGTAAGAACTTACCTGATAAATTCATTTCTTTCATATTAGCAAGAGTCCATGAGCTAGTGACGTATGGGATATACATTCCTACCAGGAGGGGCAAAGTTTCCCAAACCTCAAAATGCCTAAAAATACACCCCTCACCACACCCACAAATCAGTTTAACGAATAGCCAAGAAGTGGGGTGATAAGAAAAAAGTGCGAAAGAATAAAAAATAAGGAATTGGAATAATTGTGCTTTATATAAAAAAATCATAACCACCACAAAAAGGGTGGGCCTCATGGACTCTTGCTAATATGAAAGAAATGAATTTATCAGGTAAGTTCTTACATAAATTATGTTTTCTTTCATGTAATTAGCAAGAGTCCATGAGCTAGTGACATATGGGATAATGAATACCCAAGATGTGGATCTTCCACGCAAGAGTCACTAGAGAGGGAGGGATAAAATAAAGACAGCCAATTCCGCTGAAAAATAATCCACACCCAAAACAAAGTTTAAATCTTATAATGAAAAAAACTGAAAATATAAGCAGAAGAATCAAACTGAAACAGCTGCCTGAAGTACTTTTCTACCAAAGACTGCTTCTGAAGAAGAAAACACATCAAAATGGTAGAATTTAGTAAAAGTATGCAAAGAAGACCAAGTTGCTGCTTTGCAAATCTGATCAACCGAAGCTTCATTCCTAAATGCCCAGGAAGTAGAGACTGACCTAGTCGAATGAGCTGTAATCCTTTGAGGCGGAGTTCTACCCGACTCAACATAAGCATGATGAATCAAAGACTTTAACTAAGATGCCAAAGAAATGGCAGAAGCCTTCTGACCTTTCCTAGAACCAGAAAAGATAACCAATAGACTAGAAGTCTTTCGGAAATCTTTAGTAGCTTCAACATAATATTTCAAAGCTCTAACTACATCCAAAGAATGCAACGATCTTTCCTTAGAGTTCTTAGGATTAGGACACAATGAAGGAACTACAATTTCTCTACTAATGTTGTTAGAATTCACAACCTTAGGTAAAAATTTAAATGAAGTTCGCAACACCGCCTTATCCTGATGAAAAATCAGAAAAGGAGACTCACAAGAAAGAGCAGATAATTCAGAAACTCTTCTAGCAGAAGAGATGGCCAAAAGAAACAAAACTTTCCAAGAAAGTAATTTAATATCCAGCGAATGCATAGGTTCAAACGGAGGAGCTTGAAGAGCCCCCAGAACCAAATTCAAACTCCAAGGAGGAGAAATTGACTTAATGACAGGTTTTATACGAACCAAAGCCTGTACAAAACAATGAATATCAGGAAGATTAGCAATCTTTCTGTGAAAAAGAACAGAAAGAGCAGAGATTTGTCCTTTCAAGGAACTTGCAGACAAACCTTTATCCAAACCATCCTGAAGAAACTGTAAAATTCTAGGAATTCTAAAAGAATGCCAAGAAAAATGATGAGAAGAAAACCAAGAAATGTAAGTCTTCCAGACTCGATAATATATCTTCCTAGATACAGATTTACGAGCCTGTAACATAGTATTAATTACGGAGTCAGAAAAACCTCTATGACTGAGAATCAAGCGTTCAATCTCCATACCTTCAAATTTAAGGATTTGAGATCCTGATGGAAAAAAGGACCTTGCGATAGAAGGTCTGGTCTTAACGGAAGAGTCCACGGTTGGCAAGTAGCCATCCGGACAAGATCCGCATACCAAAACCTCTGAGGAGCCACCAGCAGAACAGACGAACGCTCCTTTAGAATCTTGGAAATCACTCTTGGAAGAAGAACTAGAGGCGGAAAGATATAGGCAGGATGATACCTCCAAGGAAGTGACAATGCATCCACTGCTTCCGCCTGAGGATCCCTGGATCTGGACAGATACCTGGGAAGCTTCTTGTTTAGATGAGAAGCCATCAGATCTATTTCTGGAAGTCCCCACATTTGAACAATCTGAAGAAATACCTCTGGGTGAAGAGACCACTCGCCCGGATGTAATGTCTGGCGACTGAGATAATCCGCTTCCCAATTGTCTATACCTGGGATATGAACCGCAGAAATTAGACAGGAGCTGGATTCCGCCCAAACAAGTATTCGAGATACTTCTTTCATAGCCAGAGGACTGTGAGTCCCTCCATGATGATTGACATATGCCACGGTTGTGACATTGTCAGTCTGAAAACAAATGAATGACTCTCTCTTTAGAAGAGGCCACGACTGAAGAGCTCTGAAAATCGCACGTAGTTCCAAAATGTTGATTGGTAATCTCGCCTCCTGAGATTCCCAAACCCCTTGTGCTGTCAGAGACCCCCATACAGCTCCCCAACCTGTCAGACTTGCATCTGTTGAGATCACAGTCCAGGTCGGAAGAACAAAAGAAGCCCCCTGAACTAAACAATGGTGGTCTGTCTACCACGTCAGAGAGTGTCGTACAATCGGTTTTAAAGATATTAATTGCGATATCTTTGTATAATCCCTGCATCACTGGTTCAGCATACAGAGCTGAAGAGGTCGCATGTGAAAACGAGCAAAGGGGATCGCGTCCGATGCAGCAGTCATAAGACCTAGAATTTCCATGCATAAGGCTACCGAAGGGAATGATTGTGACTGAAGATTTCGACAAGCTGAAACCAATTTCAGACGTCTTTTGTCCGTCAGCGACAGAGTCATGGACACTGAATCTATCTGGAAACCTAAAAAGGTTACCATTGTCTGAGGAATTAACAAACTCTTTGGTAAATTGATCCTCCAACCATGTTCTTGAAGAAACGACACAAGTCGATTCGTATGAGATTCTGCTAAAAGTGAAGACTGAGCAAGTACCAAGATATCGTCCAAATAAGGAAATACCACAATACCCTGTTCTCTGATTACAGATAGAAGGGCACCGAGAACCTTTGTAAAAATCCTTGGAGCTGTTGCTAGGCCAAACGGCAGAGCCACAAACTGGTAATGCTTGTCTAGGAAAGAGAATCTCAAAAACTGATAGTGATCTGGATGAATCGGAATATGCAGATATGCATCTTGTAAATCTATTGTGGACATATAATGCTCTTGCTGAACAAAAGGCAGGATAGTCCTTATAGTTACCATTTTGAATGTTGGTATCCTTACATAACGATTCAATATTTTTAAATCCAGAACTGGTCTGAAGGAATTCTCCTTCTTTGGTACAATGAAGAGATTTGAGTAAAACCCCAGCCCCTGTTCCAGAACTGGAACTGGCACAATTACTCCAACCAACTCTAGATCTGAAACACATTTCAGAAATGCTTGAGCCTTCACTGGATTTATTGGGACACGGGAAAGAAAAAATCTTCTTGCAGGAGGCCTTATCTTGAAGCCTATTCTGTACCCTTGTGAAACAATGTTCTGAATCCAAAGATTGTGAATCGAATTGATCCAAATTTCTTTGAAAAAACGCAATCTGCCCCCTACCAGCTGGGCTGGAATGAGGGCCGCACCTTCATGTGGACTTGGGAGCTGGCTTTGGCTTTCTAAAGGGCTTGGATTTATTCCAGACTGGAGATGGTTTCCAAACTGATACCGTTCCTGTAGGGGAAGGATCAGGCTTTTGTTCCTTATTATGACGAAAGGAACGAAAACGATTAGCGGACCTAAATTTAGCTTTAGATTTTTTATCCTGTGGTAAAAAAGTTCCTTTCCCCCCAGTAACAGTTGAAATAATAGAATCCAACTGTGAACCAAACAATTTATTACCCTGGAAAGAAAGGGAAAGCAAAGTTGACTTAGAAGACATATCAGCATTCCAAGTTTTAAGCCATAAAGCTCTTCTAGCTAAAAACATATACCTGACATCAACCCTGATGATATCAAAGATGGCATCACAAATAAAGTTATTAGCATGTTGAAGAATATTAACAATGCTATGAGTATTATGATCTGTTACTTGTTGTGCTAAAGCTTCTAACCAGAAAGTTGAAGCTGCAGCAACATCCGCCAAAGATATAGCAGGTCTAAGAAGATTACCTGAACATAAGTAAGCTTTTCTTAGAAAGGATTCAATTTTCCTATCTAAAGGATCCTTAAAAGAAGTACTATCTGCCGTAGGAATAGTAGTACGTTTAGCAAGAGTAGAGATAGCCCCATCAACCTTAGGGATTTTGTCCCAAAACTCTAATCTGTCAGATGGCACAGGATATAATTGCTTAAACCGTTTAGAAGGAGTAAATTAATTACCCAGATTATTCCATTCCCTGGAAATTACTTCAGAAATAGCATCAGGTACGGGAAAAACCTCCGGAATAACTACAGGGGGTTTAAAAACCGTATTCAAACGTTTAGATTTAGTATCAAGAGGACCAGACTCCTCTATTTCTAATGCAATTAAGACTTCTTTAAGTAAAGAACGAATAAATTCCATTTTAAATAAATAAGAAGATTTATCAGTATCAATCTCTGAAACAGAACCTTCTGAACCAGAAAAATCAGTATCAGAAACAGAATCAGAATGATGATGTTCGTTTAAAAAGTCATCTGAAACATGAGAAGTTTTAAAAGACCTTTTATGTTTACTGGAAGGAGGAATAACAGACATAGCCTTCTTAATAGATTTAGAAACAAAATCTCTTATGTTAACAGGAACACCCTGAATATTAGATGTTGATGGAACAGCAACAGGTAATGGAACATTACTAAAGGAAATATTATCTGCATTAGAAAGTTTGTCATGACATTCATCACAAACAACAGCCGGAGAAACAGTTACCACAAGTTTACAACAAATATACTTAACTTTGGTAGATCCAGCATCAGGCAGCGATTTTCCAGAAGTAGCTTCTGATTCAGGGTCAATCTGAGACATCTTGCAATATGTAATAGAAAAAACAACATATAAAGCAAAATTGATCAAATTCCTTAAATGACAGTTTCAGGAATGGGAAAAAATGCCAATGAACCAGCTTCTAGCAACCAGAAGCAAATAAACAATGAGACTTAAATATTGTGGAGACAATAATGACGCCAATATTTTTTAGCGCCAAAAAAGACGCCCACAATAATTGGCGCCTAAATGAATTTGGCGCCAAAAATCACGCCACATCCGGTAACGCCGACACTTTTGGCGCAAAAACGTCAAAAAAATGACGCAACTTCCGGCGACAAGTATGACGCCGGAAATGACACAGAAAATTTTTGCGACAAAAAAGTCTGCGCCAAGAATGACGCAATAAAATGAAGCATTTTCAGCCCCCGCGAGCCTAACAGCCCACAGGAAAAAAGTCAAATTTTAAGGTAAGAAAAATTGGTTTATTCATATGCATTATCCCAAATATGAAACGGACTGTCTGAAATAAGGAACGTTGAACATCCTGAATCAAGGCAAATAAATGTTTAAACACATATATTTAGAACTTTATATAAAAGTGCCCAACCATAGCTTAGAGTGTCACAAAATAAGACTTACTTACCCCAGGACACTCATCTACATGTAGTAGAAAGCCAAACCAGTACTGAAACGAGAATCAATAGAGGTAATGGTATATCTAAGAGTATATCGTCGATCTGAAAAGGGAGGTAAGAGATGAATCTCTACGACCGATAACAGAGAACCTATGAAATAGACCCCGTAGAAGGAGATCATTGAATTCAAATAGGCAATACTCTCTTCACATCCCTCTGACTTTCACTGCACACTGAGAGGAAAACCGGGCTCCAGCCTGCTGCGAAGCGCATATCAACGTAGAATCTAGCACAAACTTACTTCACCACCTCCATGGGAGGCAAAGTTTGTAAAACTGATTTGTGGGTGTGGTGAGGGGTGTATTTATAGGCATTTTGAGGTTTGGGAAACTTTGCCCCTCCTGGTAGGAATGTATATCCCATACGTCACTAGCTCATGGACTCTTGCTAATTACATGAAAGAAAATAATATATACTTACCTGAAGACACCCATCCACATATAGCAGACAGCCAAACCAGTATTGAAACATATCAGCAGAGGTAATGGTAGATGAGTATAATATCAATCTGTAAAGGGAAGTGGCAGATAAATCCCCACAACCAAATTTACAGAGAGCCTCAGAATAGATTTCCCATAGTTGAAAATATGGCATCATCAGGCAATACTTCCTTCACAATCCCTCAGGCAAACACTGTACATTGAGAGGAATTGGGCTTCAAAATGCTAAGAAACACCTTTCACAGAAGAAAATCAAGCACGACTTGCTTCACCATCCTCCAACGAAGGCAAAGTTTGTAAAACTGAGGTATGAGTGAGGTTAGAGGTGTATTTATAGGCATTTTGAGGTTTGGGAAACTTTGCCCCCTCCTGGTAGGAATGTATATCCCATACGTCACTAGCTCATGGACTCTTGCCACTTACAAAATATTCCTGCAAACAGGCGGGTACCCTTGGCTCACCCCTGGGTACCACTCAATATCAGGTAGAGTAGTACTGCTGCTATTTTTGTGTTCTATACTACAGTATAGGTAAAATATCTATCTACAGCTGCTTAACACAGGACTAGAACAGCAGTTCAGCAAAATGTGTCTTCACCTGTGTAGCCAGAATTCCTAGCACCGGCCCTGCCTGAGGCTCCTGTGTATACTCCAGGTGGAGTGATCAGCTAGGGACTCCATCCAGAAAATAAGGAACATGGATGGTGCAGGTCAGATGGAGAGACATATACCTCAGGGGAGACTGATTACATGTTACTACAATACCTCATATTTTTACTTGTAAATGCATTTTTTATATGCATTTTTATTAGAGGAGTGCGGTTTAAAAGTAAACTTAGATTGGTGTATTCTGCGCTTATCTGTGTTTTTCTAGACTTTTTCTACAATGTAAAACAGACAATTACACACACAGAGAAATTGGTGCCGCATCAATAGGCATATCAAAGACAGGGAAGTTAAATTATCTCCAAAAAATGAGGTCCAATACCTCAGTGCTCTCTCTCTTCATTATCAACAACTAACTTAATGATAGGTAAAACACTAATGCCTAGATAAAAAGTGGAGCGCAAAAATATTAACGCTATTAAGTGCTAACACTGTTCAAGTTAAATCAATAGCGTTCAAATTACAAGTTGAAAGTAAAATGTTTGTGCTCAAGCAAAAGACTCAGTCACACTAACATCTAGAGTTCGGATAGTACAGCCTCGCCAACTCCCTCTCCATGTGGACATCTACAAAACCCTCTTCTTGCTCAAGTGCAACACATAACTTTAAACTTGTAATATGAGCAATGTCTAACCAAGTGAAGGGCACGCTAAAGGATGTCGGCAACATTAAATGTTCTCTGGCTGCTGACTTTTAAAGACATCGCAACTATTATATGGCGAGACGCCTCTCATCCAAGTTCTCTCTGTTGTTGTTGCTTTATTTTTGTTGTTGTGGTTCTTGTGTATCAAGAAGAGTTCGTCACATAGAAACTGCTCTAAGCTTTAGTTTTACTTGTGGTCTTAATGTGCATTAGACTGATGTATATCTCAGCTCTCATGTAAACTTATATATCTTAGCCCCTTTAGCTAACCCCAAAATATTTGTCTCCGACATCTCTGAATAATATACCTCGCATAGGAAAGATAGTCTATGTTGCTGCGGATCTATGTTATGGCAGGGACTTGCCAGGACTGACCCACTTTCCCCAATTGATATATCTGCCCTCACGCTATAATCCTACACTGCTTCATTGTGTTACTGACATACCAGCATTCAGCCATGGGGTGACTCTAGCTATACTCGACTGGGTCCTACTTGCATTAAAAGTAATTTTGAGGCTTTGTATTAATGTTGAACAATCTGTACATATCTTACACTATATGTTACATCTAGGCAGACCACTCTTCTACTTCTAAGCTCCTAAGCCTTGCAGCTGTAGTCCTCATATATATTTCCCTTTCTGTCATTGATGGTAACTCTTTTACAATTAGGACCTTCTCAAATAATTTAACAAGAGGGGCTCTTATCATATACCTACATATTACCACCATCAAAATTACATATGCCCTACTCTTATAATTGGTACTCCCCCCATCCATATTCTACATGATACGGTCCAAAAGTGACTGAGATAAGTATCTAACCCCCTCATCCTTTACTATTTTAGATGTGGGTAGGTATAAAGGTGACCGGTGTATTATGAGGGACGCAAAGGTTGGAAGAACCTAACACCAAGGTTTTTTTCTTATATTTCATGAGTACCTACGTATGTTAAAGGGGAAGTATTTACATGGCTACTATTCTCTCCTGTACTCTTAGCTAGTAGCAGAACATGACATTGCAACCTATATGACTACCCTATGTGACATAAACCTGCCACATATAAGAATAGGAACTATAGAAATGCAAGGTTTACTTTACTGTATAATTCCCACTATTACTCCTGGATATAACATTTCTGTGGATAACCAGTAACGCCACTAGCTCCCTATAATTGTTCCTAACAGCTCTTGCTCATGGCTATACACAACACCATATATACCTGAAAAATTCTCTGCCTACCTACACTTCGCCTTACATCTTTATAAGAGTAGCTCTAGTCACGGCATCAAAGATTAGTATTATCCAATTTTCACTCAAATCTGTTCCTCCAGTACCAACATCTAGCTATACTCCCTGCTCCCATCTATACACTCTTAGCTGACTGGATTGTACTCTCTAAACACCTCCCTACCCTCTTCTGAGCGGCTCTTGCCCGCTGCATCCCCTTACCCCATTTATCTTCTCACTAACTATGCTCATCATATATTCACTTTAAAATTATATTCTGCAACTATATAATCTCTTATTTAGTTTATACAATGCCTGAGCAGTAGTTACCATAATCTATCTTATTATACAAAAACTGAGGTCCTTACTATACAGACTTAACATTACCCTTGACTACCTTTCATCATATCTAACGTAAAATAATTACCTACACAGTACCTTATGAATATCTGTATCCTCCTTTTTGTAGGAATACCAATACGATATCTTTGTCAATTTTGATGTTAATAGAAATGTAACCTCTTAGTATTTACTGAAAATTTTATGTCTTTAGAATGTTTGAGTCTTATCTCTTGATGTATATTCTTAATACCTCAATAAAAAACTTTATTTAAAAAAAAAAAATGTTCTCTGGCTATTGTTTTACCACGGACTTGTAATACCAGATTGCACACTAATCTTGGTGCGGTCCTGTGATATTAATAGAGCTCCATGTGTAATCTAGGCCTAAATGTATATATGTGAACATAAACTAACACAGGGCAAGCCCCAAAAAAGAATAAATATTGTTCTAATGTGCATAAAACAATTGTGCTTGCAAAACAGCCAGATAACCTGATGGGGGGCTGTGAAAAATATTAGAGCCTGGAGGCTGTCCATCCTGTGCAAAGGATACAATACATTAAATACAAATAAATAAAATATTGAACAAGACAGAAATAGTGGTGTCTTATACCCACATATAACTTGACAACATATAAAAGCAGTTGGTGTTCATTGGAAAGTTCTACAATGGCAGCTAAAAATATTACGGTTTTAAAATCCCCCCCAAAAAATACTCAATTTTAATGCTTTGTGACTGACTACATATGATTTAAAACATCCTATTTAAGTTTAATGTGCACTTTTAAATTTGGCTTGAAACACTACTGGATATATCCAAAAACCTATAACATGGTTTCTGAAGTGAACTACTTAAACTGGATCAAAATCAGGTCTTTCTAGCTCTTTATAATTCTGTCTGAAGCCTTGTTCGTCCACTCGATCCCAGACATTATAAACTAGCTAAAAGCTTAACAGCTAATTACATAGGCAATATTTAGCCGTCCTAATGGCTGGCGGTACAATCCTGAATACCTACGTACATTGGTACCATTAAACAACTCTGTATCTTCGCATTGACAGCAGAATACGTCAGTTTCATTTTCTTCCAAAAGTGAAGTCTGCAACGCAAACAAGATAATTTCAGCATTTCGTGAGCTAGGCCGGGAAGCAGAATAGAGGCAGGGAAAGCCCAAAGCAAAGTGCATAAGCAATCAGTCACCAGCAGAAGTGAAGGAAGGCTGTGGAAAAGTGACCAGCAATGCTATATGTGTACCTCTTAAGTCAATATATTATCTAAAAAACAGATAAGGAACCCTTAGTGTGATCTATCTACATTAGCTTATCAAATTAAAGAATAATAAAGATGCTCTACTGTTAACTCAATAACTATTATCAACGGAGTAAATCACTAAGCACATACCTTTATTAAGCACATTGGTGTTTGAGGAACCTGAAATCAATAAGCCTTTATTAATAAACCAAAACTTGGAAGCATTACAAAACATAATAAAGTAATTTCTAGATTGTATATAGAATAAAAAGAACAGTAAACTGTAATCTATTAGACAGCACATCATTATTTTTGTAAATATTGTTTGGTTATTAAAGTGATTGTAAAGTGATGACGAATCCCGCTTCCTCCAATCGTTGTGTGCCCCCTTTGGCATCCAGGTTGTGGGGCAACTATTGGAGGAAGCCGGATTCATCATCAATATGTTAAATACAGCAGGAGCTGCGGGCGGAGGATCAGCGGTCTGCTTTCCATAAAACAAAAGGAAAGTATTTTTAAAAAGAAGCGTCATTGTAAAGTTTAATGAATTTTAAAATATCCCTGTTTTTAAAGAGTATTTTTACATACCAGGCTTTAATTTGTTACACTTTACAATCACTTTAAGTTTTAGAATTAATAAATATAATAGCCCTTAGTCATGTCTAAATAACAATTCCTTAAGTATTTTCATATCACAACAGAGAGATAATTACATTATATGTAGAATCTGCAATAAATAATATGTAGGAGGAACTAAAATTGGTAATGAAAGAAAGCACAAGAGTACATCTAAAAAAAAATAGCCATGTGGGAGCAGTGTAATACTTTGTAATATTACAACATTTTCTGCTATCCGAAGCATAAATTGATTGCTTAATTTAACATAAATGTATTTAATAATTTGTGCAATAAAACATTAAATATTTAAATATTAGCCAATTATAGCTTAAAGGGACAGTCGAGACAAGGTTAAGATACAGTAAAAGCTGCAGTAATCTTAACAAAAATGTCATGATTCATATTTAATGCAATAAAACATTAAATATTTCAATATTAGCTAATTATAGCTTAAAGGGACAGTCGAGACAAGGTTAGTGCAAAGATACAGTAAAAGCTGCAGTAATCTTAACAAAAATGTCATGATTCCAATAGGGAATGCAATTGTAAACAACTTTCCAATTTAGCAATCATATGCTAATTTCTAAGCCATTGCACTGCCTTTTATCTCCATGCATTTTGACAGTTAGACACTGCTAGTTGATGTGTCATATAGATAACATTGTGCTCACTCCTGTGGAGTTATTTAAGAGTCAGCATTGATTGGCTAAAATGCAAGTAGACTGTCACTTTAATAATTGCTAAAATTTTAATCAGGTGCTCAGAAACATTAGCCGGATGGTGCACCGATTAAATGGGACATTAAACACTTTGAAATGTTAATGTAAAATCTTAAATTATATATATAAAAAAAAAACTCAGCAATATACTTTCATTATTTATTTTGTCCCATTTTCCTGTAATTCCATTCCAAAATTGTGAGATTTTCTGTTCCTGTTAAAAATAGAAGTGCAGCCATTGGCTGCACCCTCCAATTACCTATTTAGAAATGTCCCTCACTGGCCACAGCAGAGAAGGTAACCTAAGTTACAACATGGCAGATCCCATTGTTTTATAGACACTAAAACGTTACACTTGTTTTGTCTATATTTTAAAAAACACATCTACATGGTATTCTCAGACTAATCTTTTCATTGAATGCATCATTCTATCTATCATTTATTTAGTGTTTAAATGTCCCTTTAAAAGGTCCCGTGCAGAACATTGTGGGTGAGGGTGGGTGTATTCTGAAGATACAAACACTAGTTTACAAATAATATGTCTCCAAGAAACATGAAATAACAAATAAACAATACAAAAATAGTTAAAGGGACACTAAACTCCAAAAAAATATTTCATGATTCAGATAGAGCATGCAATTTTAGTCAACTTTCTAATTTAATCCTATTATCAAATTTTCTTCGTTTTCCTGCTATCTTTATTTAAAAAGCAGGAATATGATGCATAGGAGCCAGCCCATTTTTGGTTGAGAACCTGGGTTATGCTTGCTTATTGGAGGGTAAATGAAAGCATCAAATAAGCAAGCACTATCCATGGTGCTGAACCTAAAATGGGCTGGCTGCTAAGATTTACATTCCTGCTTTTAAAATAAAGATAGCAAGAGAACGAAGAAAAATTGATAATAGGAGTAAATTAGAAAGTTGCTTAAAATGTCATGCTCTATCTGAATCATGAAAGAAAAAAATTGGGTTCAGTGTCCCTTTAAGCATATCACTGCTCTCAATGCTTATTTCTCAAAGCTTTGGCCAATTTAAAGAGCCTAACAAAGTGATAAGTAAATAAATGTCAATATTTTTTTTAAAGGGATAGTAAACCCCAAAATTTTCTTTTAGGATTCAGATAGAACATACAATTTTAAACAACTTTCCAATTTACTTCTATTATCAAATCTGCTTCATTCTCTTGT